>NC_069002.1:31605246-31609015 GCF_001194135.2 Octopus bimaculoides | reverse complement strand
TGAATACAGTACACACACACACACACACACACACACACACACACACACACAAAACCCATCAATCTCCTAGTGTGTGTCTGTGTGTGTGTGTGTGTGTTCTTTCTCCAATAAAACACATTAGATTTTTGTTAGAGTGGACAGCTTTCACATACAATTGTCTTCTTAAATTGGTAAATAGACAATTGGAATTTAGTTTTCAAGGAGTAAAAATGGTTTAGATCAGAATTTACATTAATTCAATGATATTTCTCTTCCTTCCTTTCTTTTTATTTTTATTTTTTTTTATTTTCATTTCTTCTTAATGTTTTTTTTTTTTTGCTTTTATATGCCGATTTTTTTTGTGTTTTTTTTTATGTTTCTAACCATCAAATTCCTCACAGATTGCTCAAACTATTATATTGGAGCCAACTCCCCACCACCACCACCTAAAACTCTCCTCTTCCTCCACCACCACCACCATTGTCTTCCATTTTATTTTGATTTGCCGACAACTGTTGTATTACATAATTATTTTCATGTATTTCTGACCCAGATTTCTTGCTAAATTATCTTTTCTAGAATATATTGTTGTTATTGTTGTTGTATTTGTTACGTTTGTTGTTGTTGCTGCTGCTATTCTTCATTGTTTGGTGTCTGTCTTTTTTATATTTTGTTTTTGCTTGTTTTTATTTGTTTCTGCTATTTTTTTTTCTTCTTCTTCTTCTTAATCTGAGGAACCGAAAAGTGATTTTGAGTTTCTGTAACATTTTATCATCTTCTTCTTCTTCTTCTTCTTCTTGCAGTATCCCTCCACTTCCACCTCCTCCTCCTCCTCGTAACTCCTTAGTTGTGGACGTTGTTATTACTTCTGCTGCCAGAATGCTTATTCTTCTCGTACTATTATGGCTAAACAGGAGAGATCACAAATGTTGGAAGAGTTTGTCCAAGAAACTGGCTTGGATCGAAGATTTGCTCAGAATGTCTTGCAAGGTAGATGTTTGGAAACGCTTTCTACAATTCTTCTCTACGATTAACCTTTCCCATTAAATACTTTTTTTTTTGCATTCTAGTAATTGTTTTTGTTTCATTTTATTCTATACTAAAATGCTGAGATTCTTGAAAATTCCTGATGTCTTACTTTAGCCATTTTCATGCTGACCCACTCGAGGCTACCCCTAATTTTTTGATTCAAATTCTCTGTCTTATAGTGATCTAATTTAAAATCTTCCATCAAAATTTCATGTTAATTTATATTCCAAAAACCAGATTATTAATGACTAGCTTCAAAGCTGCACACCCTGCGGACTTTTAAGCTAACTCCTGCGGATGTCTAATTGGGCCCGTGGCCCAAGACTAAAGACAGCTAAACAGCATGACTATAATACATCTATAATGACTATATGCACTGGTGGTGTTTGATCAGAGGTTAAGGACGGATGGGAATTAATTCTGTAATGCAATCATTCTATTGTTCCAGTTCAAAGTTGAATTCCAACGGTTGGCCAATTTGTCCCAAAGTTCTTATTTCCACATAAAATTAACAAAGCGAATATCATTTATCTTCTCCTTCATCTCTCATGTCATCTGACAAAAGTCAGCCCAAGATGGCGGGAATCAGCCAAGCTTTACTTGCTAGAAATAGCAACCAAAATGCTTTTAAATCGGATTCCGATGCTGGATGTTCACGAACCAAATGGACAGATTTTCAATCCTGGGATCATTCTGATTCCAAAAAGGTATAATATGTCTATGTAGAGCAAATGTAGACTGAGTTACAGGGGTCCCAGACGGACAGACAGAATTCTGCTTTTCTTATTATAGATAAAGTTATTTAATAAATTCTTCATGTTTTTCAAAACGAATTGAAACAAGTGTGGTTTATTTCCACAGAAATATGGTAAGAAAAGGGTTGACATGATCCAAATTAAAACCATCATGTTAATTGATCTTCCAAGCAGATCAATAATAAGTAATTGTACTAAATTCTTTGTTGTTTTCAAAATGAATTGAAACAAGTACAGTGCATTTCAACAGAAGAATGGTAACAAGAATTAAAGTGATCTAAAAGCTTCCATCAAAATTCCATGTTAATTTATGTTATTCTAGTCAATTCTTCAATATACACAAAAGGTGTATATTTCAACAGAAAATATAGTATTGAACAGGTTAATTCCTCAAACCCCATTCACCCAGCCCACTTGTCTCTCCACCCCTCATCACCCTTGTTGTGTCCAACCACCCCACTGCCGACCTTTGCCCTTTTCTCCCCAGGACATCCTTCCTTTGGAATTTTCTTCCTGGTCATCTCTTTTCTGCTGGTGTTGACCAGCAGCTGTTTAACCCTTTAGCATTGAAACTAGCCACATCTGACCAAAATGTGGCACGTAAATAGCACCATTTGAGCGTGATCGTTACCAGCGTCGCCTTCCTGGCACTTGGGCACGTGAAAAGACATTCGAGCAAGTTCATTGCCAGTGCCCCTGGACTGGCTCCCGTGCAGGTGGCACGTAAAATACACCATTTCAAGCATGGCCGTTGCCAGTAGCGCGTGACTGGCCCTCGTGCCGGCGGCACGTAAAAGCACCCACTACACTCTCGGAGTGGTTGGCGTTTAGGAAGGGCATTCAGCTGTAGAAACTCTGCCAAATCAGATTGGAGCCTGGTGTCGCCTCCTGGTCCACCAGTCCTCAGTCAAATCGTCCAACCCATGCTAGCATGGAAAACGGACGTTAAACGATGATATATATATATATATATATATATATATATACACACACACACACACACACACACACACACATCACTATCTATTCACATTAGACAGACGTATCTGTACATAGACTCGCATCTGGTGCATATGTACATTCATATATATCTATACACATACATATGCATGGCACCATCTTTGCACATGTGTACACACACACAAACACACACACACACACATATTCATACACTTATGTCCACTGACACATACACATTGATATTTATGTAAATGTGTGTGTTTGTGCACATCGCCATCTTTCTACACACAAATAAACACACACACACACACACACACTCAGCATCAATTCCCTTGTGTGCCTCTCTATGTACTGTACCAACATTATGAAGAGTTCATATAATTAAGATCATCAGTGTTTTGGGGCTAATTAACATCATATTTAGAAATTAACCTTTTTTTTTTTTTTGTTTTTTTAACACTACTTACAACCAGATTTAGATCCTCTGATGGGAAAATTACATACAGGAATAAAAGAGATGACGATAGAGAAATGTAGCACTGATATTTGCAAAGCAAGTGTTTTTATCTCTAAAGATGGCGTTACTAGTCTGATGTACGATGATGAGCTTATTTAGAACAACTTATGACATTTAGTTGTGATCTATCTCAGAAGATGTGACATATCTTCATGGCTGTGTCATTGGAGAATAAATATGTTGTTATGTTTGTTTTCTCTGTCTTCTGGAAAAAAAAAATGGAAAGTTAGGTATCTGCTTTCAAAAGATCTGTTTGTCCTTCATCATCATTATTGCTACCTCCACTGCCATCATCATCATCACCACCATTGTCCTCATTACTATCACAACCATTATTACCTCCTCTATGATTCTGAACAGCCTGATGCCTCTCTTCCTTCCCTCTCCTTTCCCCCTCTCCCTTAGGTCCCATCCATTACCCACAAACAACATGATATATATATATATATATATATATATATATATTTGTGTGTGTGTGTGTATAACTATATATAAATATGTATATATATATATATATCATCATCATTTA
>NC_069002.1:31601552-31604315 GCF_001194135.2 Octopus bimaculoides | reverse complement strand
TATATATATATATATATATATATATATATATATATGTGTGTGTGTATGTGTATCTGTGTTTGTCCCCCAACATCGCTTGACAACTGATGCTGGTGTGTTTATGTCCCCGTAACTTAGCGGTTCAGCAAAAAGAGACCGATAGAAAAAGTACTAGGCATCCAAAGAATAAGTCCTGGGGTCGATTTACTTGACTAAAGGTGGTACTCCAGCATGGCCGTGGTCAAATGACTGAAAAGAGTAAAAGAGTATATATATATACATATATATATATATATACATATACACACATGCATACAAGGACATGCACACACAGACACTCACACACATGTGTATAAATATATTTTTCATTGTTCTATATCAGCAAAAAAACAATGAGACAATTATTCTGCACTCAGTTGTGCACACTCCCATATCACTCTCACTGCCAGCAATAAAATGACCCATTGATTGATCCATTGAAAATCTGTATTCAATGATGCCATTGTTCACCAAATGGCATCATTTACTGATAAATTTAAAAACACACAAAAAAAAAAGAAACTGAGTTGGTGATGTGTCCACAAAATTATCGACCAGGATTCTATTTTGGCCAAAGAGGTCCTAGAGAAGTCACTAAGAGGTAATCTATAGTGCCAGTGAACACTGGTTAATCCAGTTTAATCTTGTTCGATAGCCAGCTTAATCCCCTGACAACCTGGAAGCTTACTAGAGACTGACACAAGACTTGTTTTAATGACCGGCAAACCCAGCTGAGGGCCAACAAACGTCTAGTGATAGTGCAGCAGGAACACAGAAACATTTGGAGTGGTGAATGAGAATGCTGGAGGACCCCTTTGTATGTGATTCAACCTCTAATCTTTGTCAGAATGTCTGTCTTGTCTCATGTCGCACTTAGATTTTCAAAAAAAAATATGTACACCCCACCACCACCATGAATAGACAAAATTGTTATTATATACATATAATTGACTCCTTCATTGGCACTTCTAGCAACGTCATCTACTGCATCTCCTGCTCTCTCTGTCCTTCTCTATACATCGGTCAGATGGGACGCCACTTGACTGACCGGTTCGTGGAACTCACACTGAGTCTATATACAATGATGAATAATTAGACCCAGGGGCCATCCGGACTCCCGTCTTCGCCTTGAGCAGGGATTAATCTACTCTCTTCACTCCTTTGCGCTACATGGGCTCAATCCTCCTCCCCTCTTTGTCTAACCCTCCCCCTCTCTCCTCTCTTCCTCTCACACCTACATCCTCCTCACCTCTCCTCTCTTGCTCTAGCACACTCATATAAGTGTGAGTATGTATATGTTTGTGTCTCCTTGTCTTGACATTGCGTGATAGCTGTAAATGAGTGTCACTGTCATACAAGCAGCGTCATTTATTACCAATATTCTGCGAAAACATGTCAGGCCATGAGGAAATATTACTTTGTTTGGATACAAGTGGTGGCTGGGGACATAGAAAATTTGCCTCCACAAAATCCATTTGACCCATGGATATTAGAATAGACCATGACTTATTCTAGAATAAGTCATACCTTACCAAACTGTTGCCAAGTCCCATCACAGGAGTGTGTGCCCCACTTTGAGGAACTCTGGTCTTGGAGAAGGATATTGGGTGTCAAGAAACCTAATGTTTGTTCAGTTTCTGGTTGACCCTGCATCCTTGGAAAAGGGGAATACTAAAACAATAATAATAATGATGGTGATGATAATGTGTGTGTGTGTGTGTGTGTATGTTATATATTTGAAGAATTTCAATCTACTGGGTCCCTAAATATATGTTTGCAGATCCTGTTGTTTGTTGTTCCAAATTGATATGAAATAATTAGTGGCATGTAAATAGCACCATTCTATGCATATATATTCCAACAACCTGTTGTTTAAACAACTACTGTAAATATATATATATGTATATGTATGTGTATATATTAAATATATATATGTATGTGTATATATTCCAGATATGTATACTTGTCAGATAAGTAATTTGATCCGAGATCATATTTTGAAACTAAAACCACTACAGCATGGAAAATTGATATTAGCCATTTGGAAAACACACAAAGACTGTTAGCTTCGCTCAATCATTTATTTGGTGTCAATAAATGTTGAAGTGAAGTTAAGTCTTTTTTGTATGTTTTTCCTGAATGGCTAATGTCTTCCTTCCATGCTATGTAAACTCTGACCGTATATTCTTCTCAGCAGTCTCTTGAGTCTAAGAAAGAAAGACGGTTCTGCAAATTTCTTGTTGAACAACCTGTGCAGATGGTTCGTTAATAGTGATCAAATGTTTGTCTGTTCTTCAGCTCGCTCTCTCTCTCTCTCCATCATATCAACATGTCAACATTGTCCGTACTGCTGCTATTTAGCCCTAGGAAGCTGGACCGCTTCCTGTCGGCCTTGACACATTTCCTGTGTCCTTATATATTTATTTGCGAGAGGTTGACAGACATCTTCAGCCAGCTGGTGTTGCTACTTCAGGCTGATGACGAGCAATGACTCAGAAATATGTCCCTGAATGCAGACTAAAGCTGGGTGGGGAAACTTGTCTCCCCTTCACAAATATGAGGACACAGGAAATGTGTCAAGGCCAACAGGAAGCGGTCCAGCTTCCTAGGGTTAAATAGCAGCAATATGATTCCCTTATTGGGACTGTCATATTAAGTTGACAGTATACAACTGCTTTATCGTAACACTGCTACTTAAATCTCTCTGTGAGATTTATAATTAGATCATTTCTAATTTATATATAT
>NC_069002.1:31597649-31600620 GCF_001194135.2 Octopus bimaculoides | reverse complement strand
ATATATATATATATATATATATATATATATATATATATGCACAAGTGTAGGTGTGTGGTAAGAATTTTGCTTCCCAACCACATGGTCAGCACCTTGGGCAAGTATCTTCTGCTATTGCCTCAGACCAATTGAAGCCTTGTGAGTAGATATGGAATATGGAAACTGAAAAAAGCCTGTTGTATTGTGTGTGTGTGTCTTTGTTTGTCCTCCACCACTGCTAAACAACTGATGCTGGTGTGTTTACACCCTTGTAACTTAACGGTTCAGCCAAAGAGAATGATAAAATAAATATCATGCTTAATTCATTTGAGTAAAATTATTCAAGGCAAGCTCTAGCATGGCTGCTGTCTAATGACTGTAAGACGTAATAGAGATATCCCTATATTAGCTATTAGCAACGAAAGCAGTCTTTGTAATAAATATCAATTTAGATGTGTTGTTTTAAACATCATAAGCTGCAGTGTTTGTCCTGAGAATATGTCTTGTATAAACATTAAGTTCTAAATAACACAGATTATATTGGCAGAGAAAATTTCATCGACATTAGCAGATGAGACTTGTCTCATGATTTTGATGCAATTTTTGTGTCTGGCATTCACTGATTGTGTGTCTGTTGCTAACGAGGCAACAATTATACTGAAATTGCATGATGAAACCATCCCATCTGCTGGTGCTGATGAAATTTTGTCAGCTGATATAATCTGTACTATTTAGCATTTTACGTTTATACAAGATAGTTTAAAGCAACTCATCTAAGTTAAGTTAGATGTACAAATTAACAATTATCATATATGATAACCGTGGTGATAAATAAATCAACTGTGAGTGTAAATATGAATATCGCATGAATTGAATTGGCTTGAGATTTCTTATATAACATTACATAACTCTTGTATGCAATATAAAATAAATGGTTGTTCATTGAAATGTATGTAGCATTGATGTCGCTTCTCTATTTCTTAATCAAAATAATTGTTTTATATATTCTCTGAGTGGTTGGCGTTAGGAAGGGCATCCAGCTGTAGAAACTCTGCCAAATCAGACTGGAGCCTGGTGTTGCCATCCGGTTTCACCAGTCCTCAGTCAAATCGTCCAACCCATGCTAGCATGGAAAGCGGACGTTAAACGATGATGATGATGATGATGATGATGATGGTGATATATGTGTGTGTGTGTGTGTGTGTGTGTGTGTGTGTGTGTGTGTGTGTGTGTATACATACACATGTGTTAATAGCAACCAATGAGAATGAGTGTTCAACACAGCATTGGTGGAGAAAAATTCCTTATTTATGGGTTAAAGCTACCATTGGTTTCATGGAGTGGAACACTGATGTTCCATGTGATATAAGATTGATAATTGTTGAGGGACTCCCCATTGCATGAAACCAATGGTAGCCTTAATCCATATATATCTAAATCTAGTCAAATCAGATAAACTAACAAGATTAACAATAATAAAACAAGAGGACATGCGCAAAGTATGTATTAGCTTGACACTCAGTAAAAAGAGATAGCTTTTGACATTTCAAGCATAGCTCTTTGTTGGAAAGGAGAAAGGGAAAAGTCCAAAGAAGGAAAAGAGACCGCCAACTGCACATGTGTAAATATTGAATGGCTATAGGGGGTCCACTGGAATAAAATAGTAAGGTTTCCAAAACATCCTCCACTATTCCTTCCATCTAAAGTGGAGAGCTTACAGAATCGTAAGCCACTGATCTACACAATGTCCTGAACCATCTGGGACAACTCAGTGTCCATTTTTCTCTCCCATGCAGCATCTTCTAGAAGTGATTGCAGGCAAAAAGCATGGGTGGGAAAGACTTTTTTGTCGTTTGATGTTACGTCTCTTCTGCCATCATCAACGCCTTATACATAAATCCCTCCATGAGCAGTAACTACTGGCGTCCCCTCTCCATCACCGATAGACCCACAATTCCCTCCCATCATCATTACCTCCAAAATACTCCTCCTTCACTAGTAATCCCAGATGTTCCCATCAAAATATCTGTTGCAGTAGTTATGACCCCCCCTCTCCCACATAAACAGGCCCTCCATCCTCAGGACTACTAAACACCCCTTCTGTCACCAGTACCAGAAGAACCCCCTTCATCCTTTATATTCACCAAGCTTCGACTCCATCACCAATACCCACCAGACCCACCGCACTCTTTATGGCCAACACCAGAAATCCTCCACCCCCCCATCTCAGTACCCCTACATATAATCCTTCCCTCCCTCATCAATATCTCTAAATATCCTCTTAAAGTTGTATATCGATTCGATCACAAGGACTTAGATAGGAGATCAATAAACCTCATTGTATTCTCGTCTCTATTGACAGGGATTCATCATACCAAGAGCAACAACACCAACAACAACACCAACTCCAATAACAACAAAAAAAACTGTTCTAGTTTTGCCTCCTTTCTCATTTATTTCAGTCTAAATTCCCTAAAGTAAACACAACAATTGTCTGTTTCTCCGCCAGCAGTGCAGCAAAATTGATCCAAACATCATCTGACCGCTCTTTCGCTTGAATCTTTCATGGCCTTGAGTGCCACTCTCAACCCCACATCCACACCCGCCACACGCGCGCACGCATTCTCTTCCTTCTCCTCCCTCCCCAACCCCCACTCTCTCTGTCTCTCTCTCTCTCTCTCTCTCTCTCTCTCGTTCTCCCTTCCTCTCCTGACAAATAACAAAGCAGTGAATATATATGTATGAGATCAATGCCGTAACAACTGTATTACATATACGATAGCGTGGTGGTTATTAAACATGCTGCCGACGATGTCGACGCATTCTGGTCTGTTGGCGATGGTGGCGGTGTCGACGGTGGCGGTGTCGACGGCGGCGGCGGTCGGTGATGCTTTCCTGTTGATAAATCAATGTTGCTAATGTACCGGTCAACGTTTCGTTCCTGCTCTGTCTGTCTGTGTGTGTGTGTGTGTGTGTGTGTGTGTGTGTGTGT
>NC_069002.1:31592066-31597598 GCF_001194135.2 Octopus bimaculoides | reverse complement strand
GTGTTGGCTTGGGTGACAGGTTTTTTTTTTAAAAGTCTTAGAATTTTGGCAGTTTACCCAACTTAGAAAGAGATATTGTAAACATGGTGAGGAACGTTTGTCATGTTTGAAATTAGGGCAGTGACTTTAGTTGAGGGAATGTGTGTGTGTGTGAGAGAGAGAGAGAGAGAGAGAGACGGAGTGTGAGTGCATGTTGTGTGTGTGTGTGTGTGTGAAAGAGGGAGAGAGAGGCAAAGTGGAGAGAGTGTGTGCGTGCATGTGTGTGTGTGAGAGAGAGAGAGGCAAAAGTGGAGAATGTGTACGTGTATGTGTATGTACGAAAGTGTGTTGGAAAGAGAGAGAGAGAGAGAGAAAGAAAGAAAGAGCGTATGCGTGAGAGAGCAGGGGTGAGAAAAGTGCAAAGTGCATGTCTAAACTGAGTGTGTGAAAGAGAGAGAGAGAGAGAGTGTGTGTGTGTGTCCTCAATTTGGTGCAGTAGGATCTGTCTGTCTCTAGAATGTTACAGCCCTTGGCTCTGACTGCACCTGTTGAAGGGTCATGAGTTGGGGTTGGGTTGCCTCTGTCAGTGCTGTGTGTGAGAGACTTCCCTCGTGTAGCTTGAGTGTGAATTGCCTTATGTAGGTGGAGTATGTGGCTTTGCTCATGTGGGTGGAGTGTGTGACTTTATTCATGTAGGTGGAGTGTGTGACTTTATTCATGTAGGTGGAGTATGTGGCTTTGCTCATGTGGGTGGAGTGTGTGACTTTATTCATGTAGGTGGAGTGTGTGACTTTGCTCAAATGGGTGGAGTGTGTGACTTTGCTCATATAGGTGGAGTGTGTGACTTTCCTATTGTAGGTGGAGTATTTGACTTTCCTCATGTAGGTGGAGTGTGTGACTTTGCTCAAATGGGTGGTGTGCAGGTGGAGTGCAGCTTCCTTTGTTTAGGTGAAATGTGATTTTCCCTTAATGGTGGAGTGTTTGACCTCTCCCCCCCCCCCTCGTGTCCGTGGAGTGTGTGACTTCCTGTTTGTCTGTGGAGTAACCTCCACCCTGTGCCTGGAGTGACTCCCTTCCCTTGTCAAAGGTGTGTTTGACTCCCTTCGTCTCAATGAAATGCATGACAACCTTTAGTGGGACAGATGTGTGTGGGTTCAAGACCTAGCACAGCTGGGGCTACACGATATTCTCAGCAATAAACCCCAGCACCAAAAACTACTTGGTCTCTCTCGTTTATTTTCCCCTTTCAGCTGATTATTTCTCTATTTTAATTGATTCCCCTCCTGCCTTGTGTGTGTGTCTGTGTGTGTGATTTTTGGTTTGTTTGTCTTTTTTTTAATTAACTTACTGCATTCTCCTTACTTTTATCATAATTCTTGGACGCTTTCCAGAAACTTCTCTCCATTTTGAAGCTATCAGTGTTACATTTATTTAGCTTTCTTCTTGTTTCATTTTATTCTTATTTTAGTATCCTTTTTTTTTTTTGTTGTTGTTGTAAACATCTTAACAATTAACTTTCAGTCAATATTCTTGGTGTTGTTTGTTTGTTTTCTTTGATATTTATCTTATTTATTTACCAGAACCAGTTAAAGGTTGTTCTATGGAGCTTCAGTCTTTGAAACTGAACGCTTTCAGCGTTAAAGACATTTTGAGACATTTCTTCCATTCTTATTTCACAGCAGAACCAAGGCACTCTTATCTTCTTATACAAAGAACGGTTTATTGAAGTGTATATGTCAACAGCTGTAGTATTTTTAAGAATAATGTTGTAATATTATTACAACGTGATTGTGACAATGAAGTGACGTGATGTTGTTATGTCATACTCACATGCCTCCTCCTCCTCCTCCTCCCCCATCCTACCACTGCATAACCTACGCTCCTACCAAACATGCTGTGTACCACTTTTATCTCTTGCTCAAGAACACAACACACAAAGGGGCCAGTCAGTCATGAGGGGCCATGGGATTGCTCCTAGAAAGTTACCCTCCAAGGCACAAGTCTGGTCAAGGCTGTTTATGGAAGACCGACAGTCGCCCATGCATACCAGCCTCCTCGCTCCATGCCACTGATGTTATCCAAGGGAAAGGCAAAGGGGCCAATACAGCTTGGCACCAGTGATGTCACAACTCATTTCTACAGCTGAGTGAACTGGAGCAACGTGAAAATAAAGTGTCTTGCTCAAGAACACAACACAGCCCAGTCCCAGAGTTGAACTCACTACCTCATGATTGTAGGTCCAACATTATAACCACTGAGCCATGTGCCTTCACAATACACACACACAAACACACTTCAAGAATGAGTGGACAATTGAAAGAAATAAGTACTTAACACATTGACCAGGTGTGTTACATGTATTATTGTGTAAAACGGTTTGATTTGGCTCCATGTGGCTTAAAGTTTCACAGGTCCTTAACAGAAGCCCATCTCTTTCAGGTTTGGATTACCAAATGGAGAAACACACACACACACATGTATAGCTAGCTAGCTAGATAGACAGATACTCTTTACTCTCTTTTACTCTTTTACTTGTTTCAGTCATTTGACTGCGGCCATGCTGGAGCACCGCCCTTAGACACACAAACACACACACACACACACACACACACATATATATGAGGGGCTTTTTTCAGTTTCTGTCTACCAAATCCACTCACAAGGCTTTGGTCAGCCCGAAGCTATAGTAGAAGACACTTGCCCAAGGTGCCACGCAGTGGGACTGAACCCGGAACCATGTGGTTGGTAAGCAAGCTACTTACCACCCAGCCACTCCTGCACCTATATATATGTATATATATATATATATATATAAATATATATTCTTCTATTCTTTTTTTAAAAAAGTACTCTATCCAGTGAGAGATAAATATCAGTTTAAATACACACCAAAAGTGCTACTAATAGTTTTATACTTAAAATGTATGCCATGTATCTCCAGGCAGTCTGCCAGACTCGGTGCATCTAATGCATAAACAGAGCCTGAAAGATTGCTTAGAGATACATGATGTATTTTATAAATCCACCCATTTGAAGTATCATGAAAGCACGAAACTCTTAGTTCCCCTTTTGCAATTTGTATTAAATCAATATATATATATACATACATATATATATATATATATATATATATATACACACACACATGCATTCATATGTATAGCCCCGATCCAAATAATAGCTGCAGCCAAGTTAATGGTGATATGAAGAACAACAGGCTTACAAAACATGGACTTTGAAGAATTATTGATTAGGGCCTAACAGCTTGACTTGTGTGTTTGTTGTTTGTTTTTCTGGTTTTGTCTGGGTGGGTGGGGCAGTGGCCGTAACGTCTTTGGGTGCTTTTCTTGCATTCCTGACATTAATGCAGTTGATGTTCAGTTTGGTTAAAGCATCTCTTAATGTTGGACGGATGGGTGAGGATAGGATCCAGTTCCAGAGGGTGGTCACTTTTGGTAAGAAAGGATTGGGAACCGAAAAGAGATTAACAGAGTGACAACTGGGAGAGAGAGGATGATAGTAGGAGTGGTGAGAGGAAGAGGAGGAGGAGAAATGTGTTGGAGGGGTAGGCCAAGGTGGTGGAAGAGGAGGAGGTGAGATGTGAGGGGGATAGACCAGGGAGTAGGAGGAGGAGGAAAAGAGATGGCGGGAGGGGTGTAGGCTAAGGAGGATAAGGAAGAGAGATATGTATGTATTGTATATGCCAGGGAGGAGGAGGAAGAGAATAGATGTGTGTGGTAGATAGGTGAGGGAGGAAGAGAGATGTGGGAGGAGGCATAGGCCAAGAAAGTGGGGGGAGATGTGTGATGGGGATAGGCCAGTGGGGAGGGAGGGAGGTATCCAATGACTTAGTTGGCAGGAGGAGAGGACATGGTAGGACCCATGTAATGTGTGGAGAGGAAACAGCATGTGTGTCGAGTAGAGGCTGGAGTTTGGGGTTGGCGAGTGTGAGTTATTTGATGAGTGACTTCCATTTTCTGGTGTTGCCTGTGATATTGGTCTGAAATACTGCCCAAGTTTAACTAAATGCCGCAACAGGACACAGTGATAATAAAAAACAAAGAAATAATTGAATTATTCATGAGAATACTCAGAAATTTCTTGACAGATTATTGTAGGAACAATGAAATATTTATGTTTTACCATATATGGTCAGATAAATAGGTTTACTAGTTCTGTATTGGCAACTTGTTTTACAGAGAAGGCCTTGTCACTTTTTTATTATGAATTGATTGTGGCTCTTAACCCTTTCGATATCAAATTGCCTGAGACCAGTTCAAGTTATCTGGTGCAAAGTCCCTGTTTGAAAGTGATCTAAATTAGAACCTTTTTTGTGAAATTTCATGTTGAAAGGAGAACAAGATAAACAAATATTATTGTTTTAGGTGCAGGTGTGGCTGTGTAGTAAGTAGCTTGCTTCCCAACCACATGGTTTTGGGTTCAGTCCCCCCTACGTGGCATCTTGGACAAGTGTCTTCTATAGCCTCAGGCCAACCAAAGCCTTGTGAGTGGATTTGTATACATGTGTGTGTGTGTCTGTCTGTGTTTGCCCCCCAGTACCACTTGACAACTGGTGTTAGTGTGTTTATGTCCCCATAAGTTAGAGGTTTCGCAAAAGGGATCACTAGAACAAGTGCCAAGCTTACCAAAATGTAAGTACTGAGGTTGCTTCGTTCAACTAAAAGCAAATTCAAGGTGATGCCCCAGCATGGCCACAATCTAATGATTGAAACAAGTGGGAAAAAAAAAACTATATACAGGAGCTTGACCGGCTGCTATCAGTCTGTGCCGGTCACTGTCGAGGTTCCAGGTGTTCTCAGACCCTACACTACTGGTTTCCTCAGGGTAACTGGGGCCCATTCTGAGAAATGATTCCCAGCAAGGTGAGGTGGTGATTGCACTGGCCATTCTCTGCACAACCATGTCTGTGAGGCTTGGTTGAACCTGCTATTTGCTCTAGGGTATACAACCCCTTGCTCTCCCACCCCCCATCTTTTTTTCTTTGTTTCTTTGGTGAGGTATATTCTTTTACTTATTTCAGTCATTTTGACTGCGGCCATGCTGGAGCACCGCCTTTAGTCGAACAAATCGACCCCAGGACTCATTGTGTACCTTCTTCATCATCATCATCATCATTACTTTTGTTATCTTTGCTGCCATCATCAACATCACCACCACCACAACCACCACCACCACTACTATCGCCATCACCACTACCATCACCATCATCTCCTCTATCATCTTCATCAACACTATCATCATCATCGCTATCTCATCATCAACGTACCACCATTGCAATGTCCACTTTCCCATTCCATCTTCATCGCTGTTTTTGTCATCATCGTTATTGTCATCATCATTTCTGTGAAAACCACTGCTGCTGCCATTCTCATCATCACCACCACCACCATCATCATCATCACCATCATAGAAATTTTAACCAGAATCTTTTGCTGGTTGCAAGACAAAATAATTATCAGAGCAACAAGTTAACGCTGCTAAAAGAGTCTGACCCAAATTATCTCCCCTTACATCGATGGCAAGAGTTTAATT
>NC_069002.1:31589943-31591736 GCF_001194135.2 Octopus bimaculoides | reverse complement strand
CCCTCACCACCATTTATCTCTATTCGACCGTTCTGTTATCTTCAACAACTTCCGCCCAATACTTCACAGACTTGTCCTCGTGCCAATTCCTTGCACAGAACAATCGACTTAAGGACATCTCTGCTCCCTCCCTCTCCGCCTCTCTTTCTCTCCCTCTCTCCCTCTCCCTCTCTCTCTCTCTCCACCAGTGGCAATGCTACCAAACTACCCAACCATCGATTCTTCATTCTTTAGCCAAACACACACCACAAGCATCATCACACTATCATCATCATCACCATTATCACAAGCATCATATTAATCATCATCACCACCATCGTCATCATCAGCAGCAGCAACGCCACCATCATCATCATAATCATTATTTTGATCTTCATCATCATCATCACCATCATCATCCTCAACACCACCATCTCCATCATCATCATCATCATCTCTGTTTTGTCCATTTTCCAAGTCTGTCGTCTTTGATCAGTTCTTCAGCTTTAATGTCCACTCTGTGTCCAGTCTTCAGTTTCACCAGAATTAAGCGTAAGTCGCAACGGAGCAACTGCAACACCTACTGCGCTACTACCACCGTAACACTGGTTGCACCATCAGCCGTGCCAACTGCAGCAATTATGCCAACTGCACCACTGACATGCACCCACAACTAAGACGAGAAACACCAGCACCGTCACAAACCAAACATACCACTACCACCATCACCACCACCATCACCACCACCATTACCAAGCACGCCACCACCACTATTGTCACTGTTATCACTACCACCACCACCACTGCCTAGGGCACCACCTTCACCACTGCCACCATCACCGCTACCACCAAGTGCACTTTCACCATCCCCACCACTAAGCACACCTCCACCATCAAAACATACCACCGTCACAACCAGACATACCACTACTACAACCACCACCACCACCACCATTGTCACCATCGCCACCAAGCACCCCTCCACCATCACCACCACCATTACCAAGCACACGTCACCACTGATGCCTCCACCATCACTACCACTACTAAGTACATCTCCAGCATCACCAACACCACCACCATCATCACCACCAACACTCCACACTCAATATAACTTCAGGTTGTGAATTGTATTTAAATGTGGCTG
The DNA here is from genome assembly GCF_001194135.2 of Octopus bimaculoides. Taxonomy (NCBI): domain Eukaryota; kingdom Metazoa; phylum Mollusca; class Cephalopoda; order Octopoda; family Octopodidae; genus Octopus; species Octopus bimaculoides. Next base: position 31,590,610 of record NC_069002.1, on the reverse strand, counting down.
CGAGGTTTTCTTTTAGAATATTTCATTGGCGCCTTTCTCTGTGTGTGTGTGTGTGTGCACATGTATAGTGCACATGTGCATGTGTGCACGTGGGCATATGTGCACACGTGTGTGTTAAGCCATCTCAATGTACATGTGTATGCACATATGTGGATGTTAGTACATGTCTGCGTGTGCTTGTGTGGATTCCTATACGTGTGTGTGTGTGTGTGTGTCCACATCCGTTGCTTTCTGTGTGCGAGTTTGAATGCAACTTCTCCTGGGTGTGCGCATGTTTGCATCTACATTCCTCTGTAACCATGTAATATGTGCAGTTGTGTCTGTGTCTCTTTGTATATATGCACACACACACACATACATTAGTGTGTGTGTATGTATATACACACACCCGTTTGTCTAATGTGTGTGTGTGTGCGTGTGTACACACGCTTGTGTGTTTCTGTCTGTATATGTATACGTATGTAAGCACGTGTTTGTGTGTGTCTATAGTGAGACATTAACTGTCTACAACTATATTCTAGAAAACCTCTCCCATTGACTATCTTCCTCTCCATATATATATATATATATATATACATACATACACACACACATATATATACATACACACACACACACATACACATATATATATATATATATATATATATATATATATATATATATA
>NC_069002.1:31584140-31588539 GCF_001194135.2 Octopus bimaculoides | reverse complement strand
GGGGGGGGGGGAGATTATTATTATTATCATCACTGTCATCATCGTCATCATTATCATCACCTCCATTACATTAATCACTGCCACCACCACCCCGTCTCACCCCCACCCATCATCATCGTCATCATCACTAGCATCGTCATGATTGTAACTACCCACATTACCATTGCCATCATCATCATCATTATATCGTTATCATCATCATCATCATCCCTATCATGGTCACCATCACCACTATTGTCATCATCGTCATCATCATCATCATCACTGCCATCATCGTCGTCATTATGTTCTGTCAATACTGTAATGAAGACATTAGTGAAACAGATTATTTAAAAATTAGAAATACGTAGACTGACCACTGTCCTATATATACTGACCACTGTCCAATACATGCACTCACCATATATATTTCGTTTTAATAAATGTAATTTGTCCTTGTATTGACCAGTGATGCTAAACATGGCCACTGACCCTATTTACTTTCATTGACCACATTTAGTTCTGATATTACACATCCTGACCATATTTAACTCTGTTGACCAACACACTGACCATACTTATTTGGTTCCACTGTGTTGTGAAGAAATTTACGTCCCGACCACATGGCTTTGAGTTCAACCCCATTGCACAGCACTTTGTACAAGTATCTTCTGTCACCCTGCTCTGACCAAAGCCTTGTGAATGGATTTGATAGACGGTAACTGAAAGAAGCTCATTGTATATCGTCGTCATCCATCTTCCTCATTTCTCGTCCATTTTCCATGCTGGCATGCATTGGACGGTGTGACTAGAACTAGCAAGCTGGAGAGCTACACCAGGTCCCAGTCTGATTTGGCATGGTTTCTATGGCTGGATGCCCTTCCTAACATGCCAACCACTTTGCAGAGCGTGCTGGGTGCCTTTAACGTGGCACTGCATGGGTGTGTTTATGTGGTACCACATAGGTGCGTTTATATTTGTACCCCTACTACTGCTTGACGACCAATGTTAGTTTGTTTACATCCCTGTAACTTAGCAGTTCGGCATAAGAGACTGATAGAATAAGTGCCAGGCTTAAAACATAAATACTGGGGGTTGATTCATTCGACTAAAATACCCTTCGATGCGGTGCCCCAGCATGGCCACAAGTTAATGAATGAAATCAGTGAACAAAAACAAGGAAATGTGTGTGTGTGTGTCTGTCTGTCTGTCCATCTTGACTTTCTATGATAGTTAACAAGTGTTACTGTCATATAAGCAGTCAGTTATTTTGAATATTCTCTGAGAACATGTCTGGCCATGGGGAAATATTACTACGGTTGGCAACAGGAAGGGCACCCAGCTGTAGGAAATCTGCTTCAATAAAATTTTTCCAATCCTTAGTAATGTAAAGATCCCATTCGGTCACAAATGACCATGGGATTGCAGTAAGAATGTTCCCCTTCGAGGCACAAGTCCAAGCAAGGTTGTTTATGGAAGACCAGCAGTCGCCCATGCATACCAACCTCCCCTCTCCACGCCACCGATATTATCAAAGGGAAAGGCAAAGGGGCCGATACAGCTTGGCACCAGTGATATCACAACTCATTTCTACAGCTGAATCAATTGGAGCAATGTGAAATAAAGTGTCTTGCTCAAGAACACAACACGCAGCCCGGTCTGGGAATTGAACTCACTACCTCGCAATTGTAAGTTCGACGCTCTAACCACTGAGCCATGTGCCTATCTGATCCTTAGAAGCATGGAAAAAGTAGATGTTAAAAGTAAAACATTAAAATGATGATGAAGAACTAAGCTGTGCCAACAAATGAGCCTGTATGATATTGCTTGACATCCTAGAAATAGCAGACAAATCTCTCTTAAATCTTACCTGAAAGCCTTTAACACATTGTAGGACGTTTTGTATCATGCAGTTAAGCATGCACAGTGTCTTTCTAAATGACAGACTGGATGGCCATTTCTGGAACATCCTTAATCATATACGTCTACTCCTTGTTAGGTGGTAGAGTTGGCCGACCTAGGGTTAAACAACAACATAAGTGCAGAGTTGTTGTATCAAATATTTTACTAATAAACGACTCAGTCTCTTCCCCTTTCATCTTCTTCATGTTTGATAATATCATTTTTTTCTTCTTTTTTTTTAAAGAACAATATATAAAAAAACAATTTATCTTCTTTCTTCCTAAAAACCTTAATTTTCTCTGGCGTCTTTTATTCTAGACATTTCCAATTATTCCCTGTAATTCATTATTGTTGCTATTTTATTATTATTATTATTATTATTATTATTATTATCATTATTATTATTATTATTATTATTATCATTATTATTATTACTATTATTATTATTATCATTATTATTATTAATATTGTTATTATTGGTTCTTTAGAATAAAAGCCAATTTATTGATTTTTGGGGTTTGCTTCTTTTTTTTTTTTTTTTTTTTTTTTTTTTTTCCTTTCTTAGAGAATTTCTCACAAATTTTCATTAGAATTTGTGACGTTTTATTATCACCTTTTATTGAGAACGTTGCAGAGTCTATGTATTCAGGAGTGGACACCAAAATGTCTACATATTTAGACGGAGGAGAGAGGACACACCGTAGTGTCTACATACAGAGGGGTGGACACAGTGGGATCCACATATTGTAACAGAGGAAAGACAATGTCTGTAGTAGTATCATTATTACGATTTAAGATGTCGCACAGCATCCAATATCATGATGCTGTTGATTGAAGGTACTGTGTCTACCGGGGCCTTGTGCTGACTGTCAAGTCACAACAAGGACCTCAGACAGTACTTCATACAATATGCGTGCAGTTCCAAGTAATGCCAATTTTTGCAGTACACCTAGATTGTAGGGTATTTCTAAAGTTTTCAAACGTTTCTTATTTCTTTTACTGCCCACAAGGGGCTAAACATAGAGGGGGCAAACAAGGACAGACAAAGGGATTAAGTCGATTATATCGACCCCAGTGCGTAACTGGTACTTATTTAATCGACCCCGAAAGGATGAAGGGCAAAGTCGACCTCGGCAGAATATGAACTCGGAACGTAACGGCAGACAAAATACCACTAAGCATCTCGCCTGGCATGCTAACGATTCTGCCATCTCGCTGCAGTTTCAAATGTTTCTTCAGGTTGGGTTGGTATTCAACCCAATACTCCAATGACCACAAGGACAACCTTTTATGTTTGACTCTCGTAGCTGCCACATCTTAGCCATTACCTTCTGCCCGAGCCACATGGAGCTTAGGTGTTTGCTCATAAACACACACATTGCCCAGTCTGAGATTTGAACCCACAATCCCTCGACTGTAAGTCCGCTGCTCTAACCACTAGGCCATGGGAGATGTATGGGTATATAATGGTAGTTATAGTGATTGAGGCATGGTGGCTGATATGAGAGGAGGTTAGTGATATTAGTGTGGGGAGGGAGGGATAGAAGTGGTTACAGGAAGGTGGTGGATGGTAGTGCAAAGAATTGGTGGATGTAATGTGTGCATTTAGGAAGGGGTGGTTGTTAGGGGTAGGGAATTATGGAGATGAGCTGTGGGGAATGTTTAACAGGGCAGAAAGCAGACAAGGCAGGACCCAGCACGTACAAGGATTGAAAAAGTGTTTTTAGGGCCTCATTGGTGGATTTAATATGTGCTTAAGAGGGATTGATGTCAGGGGTTAGGGAATTATGGAAATGAGATGTGGGGAATGTTTAACAGGGCAGAAAGGGAGCAAGGGCAGGGCCCAGCACATACAAACATTAACAAAGCTTCATCTTTACGGTGATGGACAGCTCTTCTTGAGCACGACAGATTGCTGACCATCTCGGTCCTTTGTCGTCTCCTCCATCAGGCTCAGTATCTTGAAGTCAGCTTAATCTCGTGTTTTCCTGGGGTCTCCTCCTTCCACAAATTCCATCCATTTTAAGTGGCTGGTATTTCTTCATGCAGCTGTCCTCGTCCATGTGTATTACATAACCAAACCGCTGCAGTCTTCTTTCTGGTTCTCCCTGTGGCTAATTTTTCTTTCAATACCTCAGCCCTTTGTCATTAGGGACACTTGCATTGCACATCCAACGAAGCTTACTAACCTCCCTCCTCTCTAATCTTCACATGGCCCCCACATTCAAGACCCACGTTTCACTATCCTATAGTATCACTGGTATAATGGTGATGCCTGCTTACAACCAATACATGACATCAAGACACGGGTATGCAGAAACACACGCATACATACATACGTGTGTGTGTGTGTGTGTGTGTGATAGGCTTCTTTTTGTTTCTATCTACCAAAATCCCTTTAGTCAGTCTGGGATCTAGTAGAAGAAACTTGCCAAGGTGCCACGCAGTGGGACTGAACCTGAGACCACACAGTTGGAAACTAAGATTCTTAACCACATGTCCTGTGCCTATACACCCT
>NC_069002.1:31573729-31582131 GCF_001194135.2 Octopus bimaculoides | reverse complement strand
GTGAGGGTGTGTGCATATGTGTGTGTATGTATGTGTGCATCTGTGTGTGTGCGTGGGAGTGTTTTGTGTGAGTGTGGGAGTGTGTGTGTGTCTCTCTCTGTCTGAGTGGGTGTGTTGTTTTAAATATCCTTGTGGTGTGTGCGTGTGTGTGTGTGTAAGCAAACGTATGTGTGTGATGGTTCATATGTATGTGTATGTCTATGTCTGTATGCGTGCGTGCGTGTGTGGCATGTGTATATGAGTATGTGTGTGTTTTATCTATGGTAGGATGGTGTGTGTATGTGTGTGTTCACGTTTGTGTGAGTGTGTATGTGTGTGATTAATATTTGTTAGGGTCATATATATGTATGTATGTATATATGTATATGTAACACATTTATGTTACATATTTGAATCTTGTGCATACAGTTTTTTTTTTTTTTATTTTCACCATCCCAACTTCTATTATTTATAAGATCTTTGTCACTAATACCTGAATGCATAATTGTATAGATGGAATTCTACGACAACTGTCATATTATATAGGACTGATATAAATCATATCATAAAAGACTGAATAATGATGATGATGATAATATTGGTGATGGTAATAGTGATGATAATATTGGTGATGGTAATAGTAATAATAATAATGGTGGTGGTGGTGGTAGTAATAACAGTTGTGGTGTTGGCATTGGTGGTAGTGGTGGCAATAATAGTTGTCGAGGTGGTGGTGGTGATAATTGTTGTGGAGGTGGTGTTGGTGGTAGTGACTGTTGTGAAGGTGGTGTTAGTGGTGGTGGTGGTGGTAGTCGTAGTAGTAGTAGTAGTAGTGGTGGTGATGGCAGAGGCAGCAACAGTAGTAGTGGTGGTGGTGGAGGTGGTAGTATCAGTCTTTATAATAAATCTATTATCAATCATTGTTGTATTATTTTTAACTGATAGATATAAACAATGTCTGTTGAATAGTTGGGTTTTTTTTTTTAAATATTTTTTATATTTTCCAACTTAAATGATTGTAAATACGATACAGGATATATTTATTAAACAGTAAATATTTCATTTACTGTCCCACAACTCATACTGTTTCACGTCTCCACTATTCTCCCATGTACTACAAATGGTTATTTGTAATAATAATAATAATAATGAGCACTCAGAGAGCACAAACCTCCGCCAAGGCAACACCAACGTCCTCTCAACGATTAGCCAGAGATGGTTTTTAAAATGAGAATATCTGAAATAAACTTGACTGCTCCCACAAACGAGAATCCTAAAAATGAACCCAATCGCTCTCAAACGGAAAAATGATCCATATACCTTGCCCGGTACCAGATCGATCCCAGAGAAATTCACGGAATGTGCAAGTGGGTGTGCAGGCTGTGTTTGTAATGCCGTGTGTGTGTGTGTTTGTGTAATGAAAATATTTGCATGACTTGAGTGCACACGTCAAGTCTTTAGGAGTCACTACATACAAGTTTTGGAAACAGTCGTTGAAATGCAACAGGAACTTTGGTAAAGAAACGTAATTGAATATAAAAATTATAATTGTAATGAAATGCAGACTGCATCATGGTCTTTAATTCCGGTCTTCCTTTGGTAATCCTGTTGTTTAAGATCGATGTATAGAATTATGTATATATGTAAGTATACCGTAAAGTGTATGTATAATCTAATATAATAATGAGCATTGTCTTTTTATATATTTGTGTGCGTGTGTGTGTGTGTGTGTGTATATATATATATATATATATATATATGTATATATATATAAAATAGAGCCAGAGTGAGAGGTGAATGGAGAGGAGATAAATGGTAAAGAGAGTGTCGTGTGAATGAGAAAGTAAGGGGTGATAGAGGAATAATGAAAAAAGGAGTGAAAAAACCAATAAACGGTCATTTGAAGTGTGTGTGTAAAAGAGAGGTGCGTTTGTGTGCACGTGTGTGTGTGTGTGTACAATGGAAATGGGATGGTAATATTCAATGCTAAAAATGTGTGAATGTATGTGTGTGCGTGTACAAGAGAACTGTGTGAAACTTTACATATACATGTAAAGAAAATATAAAAAATAATCCAGAATCTTTGTCCATTACCGAATCAATCCCAAAATCTAATCAATCCGTGCCAATCATGAGGCCAAACATCTCTGAAAGTTTCATCCAAATCCATCCAGTAGTTCTTGAAATATCTTGTCCATGGACAAACAAACAAACACAACTGAAAACAATACCTCCGCCTCCACTAAGGCGGAGGTAATAATAATCCTTTCTATTATAGGCACAATTATTGTGTGAGGAGTCTAGGTGATTATATCACCTCCAGTATACACCTGGTACTTATTTTATTAACTCCAAAAGGATGAAAGGCCAAGTCGACCTCAGCAGGATTTGAACATAAAGACAAATGAAACACCACTAAGCATTTTGCCCAACATGCTAATGATACTGCCAGTTTGCTGTGATTTTTTTTGCATGAGCACATGACTAGAAACTTTGTCAAGAGGAGTCTAGGTCGTTGAATTGACCCCAGTATTTAATCAACCCCCGTCAGGGACGTTTGGCCTCGTGACTGGCATGAACTGATTAGATTTTGGGATCGATCTGGTACTGGACAAGGATTCTGGATTATTTTTCCTGTTTTTTTTCACTTAATTTTTGAGAGCAGTTGGGTTCATTTTTAGTATTCTCATTTGTGAGAGCAGTCGAGTTTATTTCAGATTATGTCTGGAAATAAGAACTCCAGACATTAAAGTAAAGCCACTTAGCATTTGGTCCAATGTGGTAACAATTCTATTGTAATGTCACAATTTTATTTTTACTTATCATCTCTCTTTTGTATGTTGTTTATATTCTTACTAGTGATGATAAAAAAAGCTAATTTATATTTATCTCTTATTAACCAGGCGTAAATTAAATTCATCGCTTGATAGAATAAACAATTAGACTTTTATAGATGATTTTTTTTTCCTATGTAAGGAATTGAATTTAAACTGACAAAATACTTGGCAATTTCTCTGTTGAGCTATTTCATACAGTAGTAAACTCTATCATACTGTGGTACCTACTTACAGCTAGGTGGACTGGGTCATGGACACAGGGCTGTGAACTGTACTACTGTGGTACCAACATACAGCTAGGCAGACTGGACCGTTAAGTGTCTTGGTCATGGACACATTGATATATACCACTCAGTGGTACCTACTTACAGCTCGATGGACTGGACTTATTAAATATCTTTAGGTACCACATTGTAGTACCTGTTTACAGTTAGGTCGTCTGGGCTTAACCCTTTCATTACTGTATTTATTTTGAGATGCTTTGTGTTTCTTTCAATTACTTTAAATATAACAAAGAATTTAGTAAAATAACTTAATTATCATTAAGCTAGTGTCAGGAACATAAATTGTGACTAAGGTTTGGTGGAAGATTTTAATTCAAAACTTATGAAAACAAGACATTTGTACTCAGAGCCAGAGCCGGTTTTAGCCAGGTTGGTAACGAAAGACTTAAGTGTCTGGCAATGTAGTAACGATGAGAGGATACAAGACTTCTAACTGCTAAGCTTCACTACTGTAAACTTCTAATTATTCAGTTATCCACTTTCCCTGTTCTCAATAAACGAAATCATTAAAACAATAGCTCGTAGCCATATTTAAATATAATTCAAAGCCTAAATATTTTTGACTCTGGTTATCTCAGATCACATGCCACCAATCACCAAAGCATCACACCTACCATACACCACAACATTACAATGACTAATTCTATGGCTGGCCTATACTTGTATAGTGGTTTCTTCACTTTAATTAAAGCTGCTGTTAATTAAGTAATCAAGATTTATTGAACTCTTATCATTGTTGCTGAATCTTCTGACAATTCCATGTGGACTCCAAACTGTTTCCCTCATTCGTGCACTCTCTGAAACATTTTAATCTTTTAAATTACGAATTGCAAATAATTTAGTACAACAATAATTAAATACTGATAATTATATATTTTAATTACAACTGAGTTAATTGCTAATAATTAATTCTGTTGTTTGTGACTGCAGCAGAGAAATTATTGTGAAATCTTTGAAAATTTGAAATTAAGATTTCTTGGTGCTCACCTCCGACCTTGGCACTCACCTTCGACCTTAGCACTCACCTTCGACCTTAGCACTCGCCTCCGACCTTAGCACTCGCCTCCGGCCTTAGCACTCACCTCCGACCTTAGCACTCGCCTCCGGCCTTAGCACTCGCCTCCGGCCTTGGCACTCGCCTCCGGCCTTGGCACTCATCTCTGACCTTAGCACTCGCCTCCGGCCTTGGCACTCGCCTCCAACCTTGGCACTCGCCTCCAACCTTGGCACTCGCCTCCGACCTTGGCACTCGCCTCCGACCTTAGCACTCGCCTCCGGCCTTAGCACTCGCCTCCAGCCTTAGTTGTACAATGACATCTGGCCTAATCTATGCCACAGTATCTCCCCTTAGCTGTGCCATGACACCTAGCCTTCTGAAGAAATATCTTCATCTTCAGTAAAGAATCTACAGATTAATTTAATGACATTGTTGAAATGCTGCTTCAAAATCTAATTCTTTCACTTTTTTGCTCTCCCTATATCACACACACACACACACACACACTCTCTCCCTCTCTTTCTTTCTCACATATTTTAAAAATAAAACCCAAAATTATGTGTGTATGTGTGTGTGTGTGTGTATTTTGTTGTATTTTCTGATTTTCTCTCTTCCTCGCCCCACAGTCTTCATTTACATCTCTTACTAGAAGTCTATAAAGTTATTTACTTTACAAGACACAACTAATATTTAGTTCTCTCTTTCTCTCTCTCTCTCATTAAACACTGCAATAACATCATTTTAATTATTTCACTAAGATGGTATTGTGATCATGGCACATTGCTTAACAATTCCTTGTCTCTCCCCTCCACTACTCTCTACTATGATTCCCTGCCTCTCTTCACTATATTCTATGATTCCCTGCCTCTTTTACTATGGACCACTACGATTCCTTGCCTCTCTTTTATTACAGTCTTTTGTGATTCCCTGCCTCTCTTCACTATGGACCACTATGATTCTCTGCCTCCACCTACCACACTCTACAAACTCTACAAACACAATGACTCATAAAGCCAGACCTCCATCCGGTTTCTATGGCATACAAGTGACCACAATCGCAACACTACCACCTGCTGCCCCTGAATAGGACACCAGTCCATCCCAGGCTGAAATGAACACAGTGCCCCACCCAGTCCAGGAAATCACAATCTTAAGATTGCGAGGGCAAAGCCCTGGCCATTTGACCCTGCGCCTTCACTCCCTTTCATTCTAGAGCGAGGGCAGTAAGCTGTGGGTTGGATTTGCCCACTGGCCAAGTCTACCCTGGAGTCTCATTTCATATGGTCCTAACCACTTTATTGAATTCTCTACCTTTTACTTGTTTCAGTTGTTGGACTCAAACCATGCTGGAGCATTTCTTTGAAGGGGTTTAGTTGGGCAAATCGGCCCAGTACTTATTTGTCTACCTGGTGCTTATCCTATCGATCTCTTTTGCTGAATTAAGTTTCAGGGATGTAAACAAACCAACACTGGTTGTCAAGCAGGGGTGGGGAAAACACGCGCGCGTGCACATGTGTGTATGTATGATGGGCTTTTCATACAGCCATAGAAACAGTACTAAAGCTGATGGAAGAGTTTGGCACAGTCCTCTTGCTTACCAGCACCTATCAAACCAGCCAACCCATACCAGCATGGAGAACCTCATTTAAATAATGATGATGATGAGGATAATTTAACACTAGATGGCAGGTGTGATGTATACCTGAGTAAAAAAAAGTGATCCCTTCCCATCAAAATCTCTGGCTTTGTGTTTAAATTAGAAATTATTTTCTCAATACTAGCCAACCTTTTCTTGACAGTGAATCCCTTCCCCCACTTTTCACCACTCAAGATTCAATCAACTGACCCCCTTTCCTACCCTTAGTTGATGGCCTTGGCTCTAAATTTGAGATTATTTTTATTGTCAATAGTGACAGACAAAATGTCCTTTTGCTATTTACTTACCAAAGTAAATAACATTTATTTATAAACTTACATTGACTTTACTACGTTTCGTCCTCACAGGATCACATTAAATAAATATTGAAACTCAATCTAATCAAATGTTACATGCATTCAGCTTTGTTTCTCTGTTAAAATTATTATTATTATTATTATTATTATTATTGAGTGAGAAAGCAGTGCATGCCATCAAAATGTCACTGGGGTAAATATATATGAAGCCCAGTATACCTATCATGACTACCCGTCTGATAAGGGTACACCAGGCACATGCATCACAACCATATGTGCGCGACATGGTGATCTCATATCAAGATAAACAGCGCATGACCTCGCAGGTGGGGCTCAGTTAGAATTTTCTACAAGTCAAGTAGCCATTCCGCTCAAAAAGTCCCTGAATAAGGTTTGTTTAAGGATGCTGAGCAAAACACCCATGTTTCCAAAGGTGAATTATTCAAGCCCCAAAGAATTCCTCTCAACATATGGCTATGATGCTCCCTAACTACTTCTGCTCAAGATCAGAGATGCACATATCGTCAGCCACCAAGGGACATGCTCAACTGGTTAAGGTCAAACAACTGACAAGCAAATCTGTGGTATTAAGCAGAATATTTGCTGTAGCCCATCTTTCATACCAAGACAAAACAATGTACATGATAACACTTCCAATCAATTAAGATCAGAAGCCATGAGAGCCACTGCCTGGTACTGCATCTGGGCATTTATTATTATTAATTATTATTATTATTATTGCCTGCTATTATCTTTTAGTTCTTTTCATATTTATTAATATTATTATTATCTTTTAGTTCTTTTCTTATTTTACAAACCTAAAAGTCTTGTTTATTTCATATTCTTTCAGAAAGTAACTGGTGTCTCAAGGATGCACGTAAAATTCTGCAGCCTCTTACTATAACGGAAGCCAGTGTGCATCCGTACCAACCTCAGTATGGAGTCGAGAGGCAAGCCAACACGACAGTTTCTGCTCCTCCTTCTTCTCATGTGTCAATGGCCAGCATGAGTCGAGCGCCCCGTGGTGGTGGGCGTACCTCAGCTCTGGCCCCTACCACAGCCCAGCACTATTACGACAGTGCTGTCGCTTGCCTGGAATCAAACAAAGACTTACCTTCCTCTCGTTCTCCCTATTGTCCAACAGATGGCAGTGCCACGACTGCTGCTGCTGCTGCTCCTGCGAGTGGCATACACAGGGCAGTCGGTGGGGCTCCGCTCTCACAGGGTACCCCTTCAGCTTTCAGTAACGGGGCCGTACTACGCCCCTCGGCAGGAGGTATCAGCTCAAGGCAAATGTACTCTGTTGATTATGATTTCAATGAAAGTAGGAGATATGGCCCCGTTAAAGGGGGCGCTATCGAACGGACTGTTCCTATTCATATCGAGAAAGGGTACGGCGGCAACCACTCGGCCACCACTTCCTCCACAACTAATAGGACTGCAACGTTGAGCAACAGCCCAGCAAACAGCCACTTTTACCCTATTCAGGACTCTCTCCCTAAAGTGACCAGCAACTCTCAGGATATCAGTTTGTCCAGTCAATGTGATGGTCAGCAGCAGTCGAAAAGCAGTGACCACCACAAGCAGAGAACGTCTCCATCGCTTGGACAAGTCAACTGTCCATCTCCTGAAGCTTGTTCAGTCGATCCACGTACGTCTAAAACCTTTCTTTATTCTTTTCTATTCTTTTACTTCTTATTTCAGTCATTTGACTGCGTCCATGCTGGAGCACCACCTTGATGGGTTTTTTTAGTCAAAGAAATCAACCCCAGGACTTATTCTTTGTAAGCCTAGTAATTATTCTATCGGTCTCTTTTTGCCGAACCGCTAAGTTACGGGGACGTAAACACACGAGCATCGGTTGTCAAGCGATGGTGGGGGGGACAAACACAGACACACAAACACACACACACACATATATATATATATATATATATATATATATACGACGGGCTTCTTTCAGTTTCCGTCTACCAAATCCATTCACAAGGCTTTGGTCGGCCCGAGGCTATAGTAGAAGACACTTGTCCAAGGTGCCACGCAGTGGGACTGAACCCGGAACCATGTGGTTGGTAAGCAAGCTACTTACCACACAGCCACTCCTTATGAAAATATAATAGGATTTTCTAAACATCAAGTAGCCATGGGGTGGGCACCTATGAATAAAATAGGAAGCAAAGGGGTTCATATGTTATCAAAAAATGGTTGAGAGCCACTGATCTAAAGTCGCCTTTCCTTAGTGAGATCTGAGACACATTTGACTTCTATTTCTAGCAAGTCCAAGCAACCACGTTGATGTCCCCTCATCAGCTTGTACTCAATAAAAAGTGTTCAGAATGATGAGAGTTTGGT
>NC_069002.1:31567708-31568666 GCF_001194135.2 Octopus bimaculoides | reverse complement strand
AGCCTGTGTGTGTGTCCTCAATGCATGCTCAAACTTCTGGATCAATCTGTACCATACTTGGGGTACATGAATAATTTAACCTTGGAAAGAATAATAGTCTTGATTTTCTTTTTATTAAAAATAAATAATATTGCTCTGTATATAAAGATTCACTTCTTCAAATCGTTTTCTCAACTTCCTGTGTTTGAACTTCCTGTCTTTGGCATCCTAACCAGCTATTTACACACACACACACACACACACACACACACACACACACACAGAGGAACATGTACCCTTAACATAGTTCTCAGGGAGGTTCAGTGTGACACAGGGTGGACCCTTTGAATTACAGGTACTACTCATTTTTTGCCAGCTGAGCAGATTGGAGCAATGTGAAATAAAGTGTCTTGCTCAAGGATACAATGTGCCGCCAAGAATCGAACTCATAACCTTATGATTATGAGGCAGCTACCCTACCCACTAGGCCACATGCCTTCACACACACACATATATAATCATTTAACATCCATGTTCCATGGTAGCACGAGTTGGATGGTTTGACAAGGAACCAGTGAGTCAAGGACTGCATGCATGTGTGTGTGTGTGTGTGTGTAGATGCATATATGTAGATGTGTGTGTATTTAATATACATATGTATGTATATATGTGTTACAATGTAACCTCGTGTATATCGTTGGCGATTTTTTTTCTTCCTCCGTCTTCCCTTCTTTGGACTTTCCTATATTTGCGACAAAGAGCTCCGCTCGAAACGTCAAATTCTCTTTCTTTCCTTTCCTGAGCGTCCAGTAACACAATATCTGTATCACGTCTTCACGTTGTTATTTTTTGTTGTTTTTTTTTTTGTTTTTCTTGTTTGAACTTACTATGTGTTATATATATGTATACATGTGTGTGTATTTAATATACATATGTATGTATATATGTGTTACAATGTAACCTCGTGTATATCGTTGGC
>NC_069002.1:31562711-31567474 GCF_001194135.2 Octopus bimaculoides | reverse complement strand
TATATATATAATAAATCATAGGGTAGCAAAAAAAATTTTTGAAATTTTATTTACCACCAGTGGTCCAGCGAGAAGAAAAAATTAGTCAATAGACTATATATTATTCATTTAAAATACTATGCCACAAAAATAATTTTTGTGGTATAGAGTTTTTTGCTGCTCTTTCTAGCGGGTTAGATGTCCTATTATAGGCATCTCTGTATTTTAAATGAATTTATTTATATATATATATATATATATATATATATACACATACCAATACATACATATATACAACAGTATATATCTATGAGTGTATTTTGTAACGATTGGTGAATCTGTTTTTCAGGCCGTTTAAACTGGTGGTCAACTGTAGGCGTTTGTCAACGTTTAATGCCAATGGCTACAACTGGTGATGGTAATTGTCTCTTACATGCAGCTTCGTTAGGTGAGTACCTGCTCTTGACTCTCTCATTAATGAATGCACTCATTAACCCTGCTGAATATTAATGATGTCATGTTAGTTAATTAGATGCTAATGAGAGATGAAGATGGGAGACCGTTCGTTCGGATGTTGACCTCGTCTATATTCTTTTGTTCAGGTCAATCATTTGCCACTTCCTCCTCTTCATCATCATCATCATCATCATCATCATTGATGAAACAATAAAAGTGAGAAGGGAGCTTCGTTATATGTAGTAGCTGTACCTGTTAGAAATAACAGCTAAATTCTCCAGTAAATCACACCTTGCAAACACATTCAGTGACCACAGTCCTGTATATGCTGTCCTGTGGAATGGTCACAACTAAAACCTCTTTAATCGTAAGTCAAACTGGGTCTAAACAACTATCAAATGTATGGATCGAGCATCTATTCTACAACATGTTGGCTTCTGGAAGAGCATCCAGCTGTAAAAACCATGCCAAACAGACACTTATGTCTGGTGCAGTCTTCTGGTACAGTCTGCTGTCTTTTGCAACAACCTATCTTTGCAAACAAGGATTTTCCACTCTAATGAACATAAAAATTAAGCAGAGTAATTGATTTGGATCCCCAAAGACTATCTAAATTGCTCTGGCATCAAGACTCCCCAATTTTGATGTAATTGTAACAAAATTGGAAACATCATTTCTCCAAAACCTGAAGGGAAAATGTTTCTAGAAAAATATCTTTGTTTCATAATGAGGATATTATTAATTTATTTTATTGCATTTGTTTTATATTTTTTATATTTATAATTGTATTCTCCATATAGATACATTCAATAAATCTTCTGAATTCAAAGAATCTATGATTTTCTTCCCTTCAAATCAAGGAGATAACATCAGCATAAATAAATATATTTAGAGGTAATTGGTTAAAAAAGTTCCCTGACCCCTGCATATTACGCATTGTATCATTTAGTACACATACATGTGTAAGGATTTTCGAGCGAGATTGTTGCCAGTGCCCCTGGACTGGTTCTTGTGCGAGTGGCACATAAAATACACCATTTCGAGCATGGCCGTTGCCAGTACCGCCTGACTGGCCTTCGTGCGGGTGACACATAAAAGCACCCACTACACTCTCTGAGTGGTTGGCGTTAGGAAGGGCATCCAGCTGTAGAAACTCTGCCAGATCAGATTGGAGCCTGGTGCAGCCATCTGGTTTCACCAGTCCTCAGTCAAATCATCCAACCCATGCTAGCATGGAAAGCGGACGTTAAACGATGATGATGATGATTATGAAAGGAAGGGATAGCTCAAAACCCTCTACACACAAATTTCAGTAACCTGGTTATTTATTCCCAATGCAATGCAATGCAAAGCACATCACATGACCTTCGTGAATCTGCACCTTTGTATAACGACCCCAATATCTTCTGGTGATATTTGGCCATGGCTGTGCAACAATGTGGAATTGGGTAACGTTATGTAATGCATTTGACATTTGTAATGAATAACCACATTGTTAAAACACGTGTAGTGATATTTGAAGCTATCCGTTATATTTTGATTACTCTGTCTGTGTGTGTGTGTGTGTGTGTGAATTTTCACCATGAGGTGTGGCTGTGTGGTAAGAAGTTTGCTTCCCAACCACATGGTTCTGAGTTCAGTCCCTCTGCGTGGCACCTTGGGCAAGTGTCTTCTACTGTAGCCTCAGGCCAACCAAAGCTTTGTGAATGGATTTAGTAGACAGAAACTAAAGGAAGCCTGTCATGCATGCGTGTGAGTGTGTGTGTGTGTTTGTCCCTTCCCCCCACGGTTTGACAACCAGTGTTGGTGTACTTATGTCCCCATAATTTAGCAATTCTGCAAAAGAGACCGATATAATAAGTACCAAGCGTTAAAAAAATTAGTACTGGATCAACCCATTACCTTTGGAGTGAAATGATGGAGATCTGTCATGATCCCCACTGCTGATCACAGTGTTGAGTTGGTTCTGTTGATGTGGTACCTGTTAACAGCTAGGTAGACTGGGGCTGTTCAAGTGCAAAAAAGGAGATCTTCATCTCTGACATTACAACACACAGGCAGTGGTGTAATGTGAACCAAGGGCAACATTGCTGATTGTCTTCTGGTGCCTTACCATTTTGGTCATTTGTGGTCTGCCAGAAAGAGAAGAGAGAGGATGATGGTGGTGTTGGGCAATGATTCTCAACCAGGGTCCATATAAGATTTTTAGAAGTTCACATAACAAAATACTAAATTAGGGATCCACAACAATATTTTAAGGGCCCCTGAAAAAATTTTGTTTTCGATGTATGTATTGGAATGTATTACAAGAAATGACTAGGTTTCTTTTTCCAACATTTTACATAGTTCCATCTACACAAGTTGATGTGTGAAAAACAAGACAGGAATTTTGAAAGATGTTTCTATAAAACTAGTTTTTAAACATTGAATGGCTATGGGGGTCCACCAGAATGAAATAGAAATCAAAGGGGTCCATAGATACAAAATGGTTGAGAACGCCTGATGTAGGGTTTCCAAAACATCTCCAATATTCCTTCCATCTAAGGCAGAAAGCTGGCAGAATCATTAGCATGTGGTGAGCTGGCAGAAACGTTAGTACGCCGAGCGAAATGCTTAGCGGGATTTCATCCATCTTTACATTCTGAGTTCAAATTCCACCGAGGTCGACTTTGCCTTTTATCCTTTCTGGTTCAATAAAATAAGTACCAGTTGAAGAACACTGGGGTCGATGTAATCACCTGGCCCTGTGCCAAAATTTGAAGCCTGTATTCCTCCCTTCTAAGGCAGCAAACTGGCAAAATGCTTAGCAATATTTTGCCCATCTTTACATAAGTACCAGTTACGCACTGGGGTTGATGTCATCGACTTAACCCCCTCCCCCGAAATTGCTGGCCTTGTGCCAAAATTTGAAACCCTCCTGTGACGTTCAACAAAGAACTGATGTTGTTTTCTCTCTCATGTTTGTCCGACAGCTATGTGGGGTGTGCAGGATAGAGATTTGATACTTCGTAAAGCTCTTTATGACACGATGACAAAGGAAACCTATCGAGGGGCACTGTACAGACGTTGGCGGTGGCAGCAGACCCTTCTGAACAAGGAGGTAAGAAGGGCCCACCTTCACTGGAGGCCTTCTTTCTTATTGTTTTGTTTGTTTGTTAACATGATTTTACTGTTGGTTAGGGGAGACCATAGGTTTCAAAATCCATATTTGTAGACAATTATTCAATGCCTACAAATATGGATTTTGAATCCTAAGAGACTTCTAAGCTGGTAGAGTATATTAGTAATTATAAAGGACAAACGACATATGCACATATTGTGTTCACATGTGCATAGTTACATGCATGCATGTCCATATACGTCCACACACACACTTGTACGTGACCGAATCCCAAACAGCGACATCCAAGAACAATGCCAGCAGCAGCTGACCATTGAAGACCAAGTCTGGCAGCACTGGCTGCAGTGGTTTGGCCACGTCTGCAGGCTAAACACCAGAAGACTACCACACCGACATTTGTGGCGGTAGTGACCCATGCACTGGAGAATCCAGCAGACCAAAGAAGAAATGGGCAAAACAAATTGAGGAAAACTGCTGTATCTTTTCTCAGCTCCTGGTTATTGATAATATATTCTGTTGCATCCTTTTTTTTTTTCTTTTTCTACTTCCAGTCTGGTTTGATTTTCTCTGAAGATGAATGGAAAAGTGAATGGAGTAATTTGTTGAAGTTAGCGTCTCCTAAACCTCGTTCTATTATGTCTACTGGCAGTGCCTCATCTCCTTCGTCGTCCCCTTCATCTCAAGCTAACCAAAGGTAAGCCGAAACAACACTGGTAGTGCGAGTGCAGGAGCTTGTAGTGGTAGTGGTATATTCAACTTTATACTTACTCTTTCTATTCCAATAAATTCATGTGATAAAACACCTGTCATTTCTTTTATTTGGCCCGTAAATAGCACCATTAGAGCATAATCATTACCAGTGTTGCCTTCTAGCACTCGTGCTGCTGGCACGTTAGAAAATCATTCAAGCAAGGTCGTTGCCAGTGCCGCTGGACTGGCTCCCGTGCAGGTGGCACGTAAAAAACACCATTTGAGCGGGGCCGTTGCCAGTACTGCCTCACTGGCCCTCGTGCCGGTGGCACATAAAATCACCCACTACACTCTTGGAGAGGTTGGTGTTAGGAAGGGCATTCAGCTGTAGAAACCCTGCCAGATCAGATTGGAGCCTGGTGTAGCCATCTGGTTCACCAGTCCTCAGTCAAATCGTCCAACCCATGCCAGCATGGAAAGCGGACGTTAAATGACAATGATGATGATGATCTCAGAG
>NC_069002.1:31559968-31562451 GCF_001194135.2 Octopus bimaculoides | reverse complement strand
CTCCAGCCTTAGCATGGTTCCTACACTTGGCTACTCTTCCTAACACCAATATGATATGCTGTCTCCTCATCCATGACCAATGTAACTCTAGGATACAAATTTAAAAAAAGGAGTCAAGATCCTTCCTGACTCTTAGGGGCCAGTTTCCCAGAGTCCGTGGATTATATACTCCCCCCTCCCCCCCGTAGTACTGGTAGAGAGGAGGATGGCACATTTGTGAGCCAGAGGCTGGAGTTTGATGGGGAGTAGCTTTACGCCACTCAGTCGGATGGTAGTGGCCTTGTCTTGGATCCCGTTTTCTTACCAATCGTTCCGTGAAAAAACCCATTCTGCTCACTTTTTGATTAAAACATGACATAACGAGTTCCTTTCCTTGAATTTTCAGATGATTTAAAATGCCTACCATCATTATTCAATTACTCATTTTAATAACTGGTTTGTTTTTTTTTTGTTTTTTTTTCCTCAATCAATTGTTATGAACCAGGCATGTTTCCACAATAAATTTGTGGTAATAATCACTGTTATTATTACTACTTTCAATTATTTCCATCATCTCGCCAGAAAGTCGCAAAACGAGGCTTTGTAATAATGTCTAAACATGGCTGACTCCTGATCAGCTAGGTCCATGACTAACACAATTAATGACAGATACCATATCCTCGTTCTTAGAAGAATAAAGACTATTTACAGCCAATCGTTTCCTGTCTTCTGTATTCAACAATCTCACCAGTTCGATAACCAGGCTTACTACAAAGTCAACTATAATGCTTATTAATTCACATTCATCATCATCATCATCGTCGTCGTCTTTTAACGTCCGTTTTCCATGCTAGCATGGGTTGGACGATTTGACTGAGGACTGGTTAAACCAGATGGCTACATCAGGCTCCAATCTGATCTGGCAGAGTTTCTACAGCTGGATGCCCTTCCAAAGGCCAACCACTCCGAGAGTGTAGTGGGTGCTTTTACGTGTCACCCGCACGAAGGCCAGTCAGGCGGTACTGGCAATGGCCACGCTCAAAATGGTGTATTTTACGTGCCACCTGCACAGGAGCCAGTTCAGCGGCACAGGCAACGATCTCGTTCAAATGTCTTTACACGTGCCATCCAGCACAAGTGCCAGGAAGGCGATGCTGGGCACAGGTGCCATTGACGGTTTCGCTTTCACTTGCCCCAACAGGTCTTCGCAAGCCGAGCTTCATGTCGATTTCGATTTCACTTGCCTCATTGTTTTGAATTAATCATGCTTCATCTTGTAACTTTGAGATTTCAGTAATGTTTTTTGTTGTTGTTGTTTTAAATGACATTTTAGAGTAGGTGAGAGAGGCCAGATCTGGTCAGTCGGAACATAAAATTGGGGGCTGGATATGGCCGGTTTAAATGCTGAAGGGTTAAAGCAATCCAGAAGTTCATTACAAAACATTATAAAAGTACTTTAGCTGTGACTGAAAATATAACCAAATATAAAAAGTAAATTAACAGTTACAGCTGAACAAAATGCAAAAAATCAGCCAAGTGTAAATATCATACATGATTGTTCTGACAAATGTTGCTGGTCCACTGTTATGATAATTTCTTTTACAAATAATAATATTGATGTCAAATAAATATTATTTATTATTAACTTTTTAGCATTTAAACTGACAATATCCAGCCCAAATACTCTACCTGTTTTATGTTCAAACTGGCCAGATCTGGCCTCTCCCACCTACCCTACAATGTCATTCTAAAAATAAGCAACTTTGTTGTCAAAATCTCAAAACTATACGATAATGCATGATTAATTCAAAATAATGTGAATAAGAATTACACTTGACAGAGTAGTTCGAATGTTAAAGGGTTAAACCAGTCATATCCAGCCCAGATATATTCTACTTGTTTTATGTTCAAGATCTGGCCTGTCACACTTACCTGCAATGTCAGTCTAAAAATAAACAATCAAATCATCTTTGAAATCCTGAAGCTTTGAGATAATGCATGATTAATTCAAAACAAGTATCTGAATGCTAAGAGCTTTAATCCAGGTAGAAGAGGCCATCTGGATTAGAATTAGCAAGGTGTAGTGAGCGTCTTGGACAAAATTAGTAGATGGGTGGCCCAACTTTGCATATAGAACCTGAGGTGAATTTTTGAAAAAATTTTTTTTTTTTACTGGGAAAAAAGTGCTAATTATAGTTCATCAAATTGTTGTTGTTGTTGGCACTCCGTCGCTTACGACGTCGAGGGTTCCAGTTGATCCGATCAACAGAACAGCCTGCTCGTGAAATTAACGTGCAAGTGGCTGAGCACTCCACAGACACGTGTACCCTTAACGTAGTTCTCGAGGATATTCAGCATGGCACAGTGTGACAAGGCTGACCCTTTGAATTACAGGCACAACAGAAACAGGAAGAAAGAGTGAGAGAAAGTTGCGGTGGAAGAGTACAGCAGGGTTCGCCACCATCCCCTGCCGGAGCCTCGTGGAGCTTTAGGTGTTTTCGCTC
>NC_069002.1:31557874-31558694 GCF_001194135.2 Octopus bimaculoides | reverse complement strand
ATATTTAAGAGATGAGGAATTATGTACATTATTTACCTTTGACAGATATTTGTCCTCATCTTGTTTGTTAGCACAATGTTTCAGCCAATATAATAATAATAATAGTAACATAAAAAAATACTTTAGGAATGGGAACCCAAGTTCGAAATTTCCCCAAGACACCTGATGAAGGCTGGAAGGTATATCGGCCGAAATGATGTGTTAACAACAAACAAGATGAGGACAAATATCCGTCAAGTATAAATAATGTGATATATATATATATATATATATATAATAATAATAATTGATACAGAAAACGGAAGATAGATTTAGCACTTGTCTTTATTCAGTATGATGATCATTTTGACCCATCCTGCAATTGTCCGTTACGAGTGGGACATTGTGCATATGTGTTGTATCATTCTGTACAGTTTGTGTTACATCAGGCACATGCATAAAGAAGATATCCTTCTAGATATACCGGGTTATAATGGGCTTATGTGTGTGTGTGTGTGTGTGTTTAAAAAAAAACCTTGCCTAAGGTCTTGTGCAATGGGACTAAAACCATGAAGAAATGTAAGCAACAGATTTGTGAATCTGGTGTCTACTCCACCCTACCCAGTGGCACAGTGTGGTCCCTGAGTGACATGTGACATGTCTGAGGCACAGTGTGGCACCTTCACATTGCTTCCAATATCTGCTACATTTCTGTGCTTGAATGCATTTGTCTGGTTTCAGCTGAATGCTTGCTTCACTGCTGCTGCTGCTGGGCCATAAATTTATTCAATTAAAATTGATTATTCAGTAACATTCTCTCCCCCTCCCCCCTCTCTCTCCC
>NC_069002.1:31555262-31557826 GCF_001194135.2 Octopus bimaculoides | reverse complement strand
AAAGGAATAAACATCTGTGTGTTCTTTCCTTGGGCCATCTCAGTCTCTCGCACTTCCCCTTACACACACACACACACACACACACACACACTTGCTCACATATCTAAACTCGTTTTTACACACATACACACATACTCTCATACATACATACATCTACTCACACACACACTTTCACAATACCTGCACACTCATACACACACACACATATACTCATTCACTCAGACATAGTCTCTCTCACACACACACACACACACACACACACTTTCACAATACCTGCACACTCATACACACACACACACACACACACACACATTCACAATACCTGCACACTCACACACACACACACACACACACACACACTCATTCACTCAGACACACAGTCTCTCACACACATACTCACTCACTCAATCTCTCTCTCTCTCTCTCATATCTCATGTTATGTGATGAAATATATAATTAAGTAAAAGCAGGATTATTTCCCTTTGCAACATTCTCTGTTCCTTCTTCACGATACACCAAGATAGTGTTCCAGTGTGGCCTTGGCTGTGAGACTTTGGTTACTGGAACCAGCTGAAGAACCAAAGAACTCCAAGAACTCATGGTTGACAGAAGTTGAGAGATGCCCATTGTGTGTGTGTGTGTGTTATTATCTCCTTGCCTCGTCACTGTATAATAATTGTAAAAAAAAAATGTCCCCGTCATGCAAGCTGTGTCCTTCATTCCTAATCTTTCCTGAAAATATGTTTGGTAAGAAGGGAAATATTACCTTAGTGAGACACAAGTGAGGGTTGGTAACAGGATGAGCATCCAGCCATAGAAAATCTGCCTCAACAAAATCCCATCCACTCCATTGAAATGATGTTGTCATCAATAATGAAAATGGTAATTTTTCAGATAAATTGAATTACGTTTTGTTGTTTAAATCTGTTGATTTAATTGGAAAGATTAATTGGTTTTTCTTTTTTTCCAGCTGCAATTCCTCTGGTTGATCCTAATTTTGAACTTCTCCCAATCCACTTCCCGAATGATCCAACGGATAAAATAAACTGGAAGATGCATGAAAAGAATCCTCAACCTTCAGAACTTGGTTTAGACGAACGACTTCTGCTTCTACAGAACTATTTGGAGCTCGATTGGTTGCCAATGACCCACCCTAATGAATTGGAAGACGCTGAATGTATGGACCAGAAATCCTGTGGCTCACACGAATCAGATCAGAGCGATGTGAGTAGCTGTGGAGGTTCAGTGTCGGGGAATACGACGGTGAAAGAGAAGAAGAAAGATTTGAAAGAGAAACGAATGAGTCAACAGATGCAAACGGTTGCCAAACAGTTTGGCAGCATCGGTAAGTCAATGGGGAAAAAACTGAAAAAGAACTTCAGCATCGGTAAATCGGGGAAGTTGTTACCCCCAGAAGTCGGTGAAAAGTTGAGTCGACCGACGTCGGTCGGGGGTGGGGTTACTCAAAGTACGAAACTAACTATTAGTATAGCGATGTTTCTCGAGAGAGACAAAGTTCTATGTGCCAAACTGTCAACAAACAAAACTTCAGTTCAGAAAGAACTGATTCGTAATTATTTATTCAATGCAAATAAAAGATTTGAGAAAGAGGTTGAAAGTCGTCGGAAACGTGAAGAAGAAGGATTCGGTCGCGGTGCTGTGAACCGTCGGGAGAGGACTTGTTTACCGACCAAGTGTGTTACAACGGACTGTAATATGTACGGGACTGTGGAGACGTCGTATTTGTGTTCTAAGTGTTATTCTCAACAAAAACAGCAGGCGATGAACCAGGAGAAAAGCAAAGGTCAGGTAGGGGGTATTTACAATACGTACCCTTGTCATGGGAAATGGTCTGAGCAGATCCCAGCTTCCACGTACGCACAGACTCATAGCAAGTCCAAGTTCTTCACCAGTGCCATGGATAAGGGGTGCAACACTATTCCCACAACCAGTGTTGGCATGGTAACGAGGGGTGTGCCTGAGCAGCTGTGCGGCTCCCAGACTCTGCCTGCAACATTCGGCAAGCAACGTCCCTCTTCACTGGAATTCTTGGCTGGCGGCGGCGGCACCAATAGTTACGGCGGAGAAGACGTGGATGCAGACCTCAACAGCGAGATGAAACAGTTGTCGACTAACATACCTTCACATGAAGATGTCACTATTATTGCCTCTACTACCACATCTACATCTGTCGCAACTACTACAGTCACTAATAGTACCACTGCGGCTACAAGTAATGCTACTGTTTCTTCGTCGTGTGAGTTTACACCAATCCAGCCTCAACTAGCGTTGAACGAGAGGGGTTTGCCGATCGTGGTCAACAACAACCAACCCTGCTGTCGTACACCATCTCCTGACTATGACAACGTGGACTACCTGAGTTTTAAGAAAAATAACTTAAATCAGGCCGAAACGGTTATGGATTGCGCAAACAAAGCCAACCTGTTGTATGTGTCTGGGGTGGACGGCGCCAATACGCCAATTCATTGCCTGACGAAAGGATGCGAGTTCTATGGAAGCCTTGACAGAAATTCTTTATGTTCGAAATGTTACAAAGAAAGTAC
>NC_069002.1:31552333-31554180 GCF_001194135.2 Octopus bimaculoides | reverse complement strand
ATTCATGAAATGCTTTCTCAAGGCAAACACCACAATTTTCCAGCTTTCTCTGGTATATACACATTAATACATACAGGATACTATTTTATGTACACGCACACACAAGCTGACATCATTTGTTCCCTACATATGTTTCACCATTGTGGTTATTTGCAATCTCTCTGCTTGGGTGTTCCCTTGCAATTGGATGCTGAAAACCCAACAGATCATCAGAGTCTGCTGTGTGTGTGTGTGTGTGCGTGTGTGTGTGTGTGTGTGTGTGTGTGTGTGTGTGATGGTATAAAATTTCTGTTGTCTAGTCTAGGACTTATAAATTTTGCCTGAGGGCTTGTTTGGCCTGTTAAGTACACTTTCAGGCAAACTTCAAAGTCTCAGTCAGTATGAGTGTTACAATATATTTGACACTACTCTCCATAAAGAATAGAAAGCTTTGAATGGTACAACAATGCACTATAATACAAAAAATAGACTATATACCAGTTGTAATTTAGTTATCCATAGTCCGATGATATTTCGGAATACAATTCCTTGACTGTACTCTTTTACTCTTTTACTTGTTTCAGTCATTTTGACTGCGCCCATGCTGGAGCACCGTCTTTTAGTCGAGCAAATCGAACCCCAGGACTTATTCTTTGGAAGCCTCGTACTTATTCTATCGGTCTCTTTTTGCCGAACCGCTAAGTTACGGGGCCGTAAACACACCACCATTGGTTGTCAAGCGATGTTGGGGGGGAGACAAACACAGACACACAAACATATACACACACATACATACATACATATATATATATATATATATATATATATATATATATATATATATATATACATATATATGACCAGCTTCTTTCAGTTTCCATCTACCAAATCCACTCACAAGGCTTTGGTCAGCCCGTGGCTATAGTAGAAGACACTTGCCCAAGGTGCCACGCAGTGGGAATGAACCCGGAACCATGTGGTTGGTAAGCAAGCTACTTACCACACAGCCACTCCTGCGCCTATGGATAACTAAATTACAACTGGTATATAGTCCATTTTTTGTATTATAGTGCATTATTGTACCATTCAAAATTTGTTATTCTTTATAAACAATACACAATGCTTCAAGCAAACTACAACACTCTCCTATCACTACTCTCCATGTTGGTGCATTGTTATTCTTAAACTTGCTTCAACAACAAACTCACACACACACACAAGCAAACCACATGTTACAGATTTTCATGAATGCAAAACTTGTGTGATGCAGGGAGAACTTGTGTATGTTTCTTTCTCTCTTTCCTCTACCAAAATTTCCCCCAACAAATATTCTGCTTGTTCCAAGTGGTACAAGCTTCCTTCCCTATTTGCAGACATCTTCAGTTCTTTCTTCGTTTCTCCAGCAACTTCACAATCTCTCAGACTGCATCAAAGTAGCCTGGATTTTGTGCTTTGTCTTATAAACTCTTTCTTTTTTTTTCTGAAACAAACAAAGTTTGAAGGTAAAACAAAAAAAAAAATGGTTGTAATTTTAAATATTTT
Source organism: Octopus bimaculoides (assembly GCF_001194135.2). Classification (NCBI taxonomy): domain Eukaryota; kingdom Metazoa; phylum Mollusca; class Cephalopoda; order Octopoda; family Octopodidae; genus Octopus; species Octopus bimaculoides. The sequence continues at coordinate 31,552,659 of NC_069002.1, read as the reverse complement.
CTCTCACGGTAAGTGACTGATTTTTTTTTTTTTTTTTAAGTTATTTATTAATTCTCTTTTTTATACAGTATGAAATCTAACAAAACAAAATTTGTGACTTTTTAAAGAAAGCTGTGAAGTTTTCAGAAATAAGAGAATAACGACGATAATAATAATGATGATGATATTAATAACAACAGTTGAATCTAAAACAAACAAAAAAGATGTCAAAATTAATTTTATTTTCTTATTCTGTGTTAGAAAGAATGTTTATTGATATTTAAAAAAAAAAAAATAGTAATTTTGTCATTTTAAATGACAAAACATTTCAAAAATTGTTGGTTAAT
>NC_069002.1:31547660-31552263 GCF_001194135.2 Octopus bimaculoides | reverse complement strand
TCTGCTTGTTCCAAGTGGTACAAGCTTCCTTCCCTATTTGCAGACATCTTCAGTTCTTTCTTCGTTTCTCCAGCAACTTCACAATCTCTCAGACTGCATCAAAGTAGCCTGGATTTTGTGCTTTGTCTTATAAACTCTTTCTTTTTTTTTCTGAAACAAACAAAGTTTGAAGGTAAAACAAAAAAAAAAACCTATCCCTCATTTAATGACTGGTATCAGTGCCAAAACCTTTAATTAGATCTGGGTCACCTTTGACCTCTCACTAATTCTACAACTACAATGCTTGCCTTGATTCAAATCTCTGGAAAACAATCAAATTCTTCGAAACTTATCTCTCTTGACTCTCAAATTGCACTGTTAGATTTGTTAAATTAGTCAGCTCTCTCTCTCGCTCTCTTAATTACTTCATTAGCTCACATTTCTCTACTAAACCCTAATTGACATATCTCCCACAATTATTCAACCCTTCAGCATTTTAACTGGCCATAATCTGGCCAAAATATTCTACATGTTTCATGTTCAAACTGACCAGATCTGGCCTCTCACAGCAAGGGGGGAATTCATGGTTAATTCAAAGCAATATGAATAAATTAAGCATTACATTTGACAAAGTAATCTAAATGCTAAAAGGTTGACCATTTTTTAACCCTCTTTATTTTATTTTTTTCCCTCCATTTCTGTTATGTTTTTGTTAACCAAATCTTGTATTTTCTCAATTGTTGGAACCAGTTTGTCAAAACCCGACATAAACTGGAATATCAAACAACGTTGTTGTTATTGTTGTTGTTGTTCTTGGTAGTTTCGGTAACTAACTACTAGAAAGTGCCATTCTTTAAACATGTTATTTATGGATTAACTGTTTTCACACCTGTTATCTTACCTGTTGATTGGCAAACATTAAGAAACTGCCACGGATGGTTGGAACTCTTAATAGTTGCTTCTTTCTTTCCCTCCTTTCTCCCCCCGCCTTTTTTTCTTGTTCTTTACTCTTACTGCATATGCTAAATGCACCTTTCTCTAGTTGCTGCACAGTTTCACTACCAGCTTTCACCTGTAGGCAATCAGCAACCAATCAGCACGTTTGTTACCTGTTCTGTTACACCGGTATGTTTTGTTTTTAAATTTTATAGATACATATATATATATATATATATATATATATACATGCACACACATATAAGCATATGTGTATCTACAGGGTGTCCACAAAGTCTGGGTACATGGAGTAAATAAAATCATAACATAAACAATTAAATATAAGAAATAATATTATATATAAAAAATATATTTCTTTTTAAATATAAGAAATAATATTTAAATAAATATCTAATAATATTTGAATATTATTAAATATAAGAAATAATAATTTCTTAATGTGTTAATCCCCATGTACCCAGACTTTGTGGACACCCTGTATATACAGGTATGCACACATATATATCTATACACACACACATTGTATATGTATGTACATTTCTACATATTTATTTTCATACCTATGTGTATGCATATACAAACATACGTATTTATAAGTGTGTGTGTGTGTGTTGTTATTTTGCAGCCATTGTGAAATATTTTTTGCTTTTGTTAATAAATGCTGTTGGTTGGTGTAAGAATTAATTGTTGTCCATGTTCCAACATGGCTGCATGTGAATTCCCAGCTTTATTAGAGTTGCAGGACATTGCCAGTGTCCAACCTCTTTGTTATCATCATTTCTTCATCAACCACTTGGTAATTTCTGTTGTTAGTGGTGGTGATGGTGGTGCTTACATCATTACTGTGCCCTCCCTTTGATAATCTAATCCATACACATTGAGAAGAATAGGGCCTCTTTTTATATCCATGAGAGGAGTATGGCTCAGTGGTTAGAGTATTCAACTTGTGATTGTAAGTTCAATTCCCAGTGGTGTGTTGTGTCCTTGAGCAAGACACTTTATTTCATGTTGCTCCAGTACACCCAGCTGGCAAAAGTGAGTGGTACCTGTAATCCAAAGGGGCCAGCTATGTCACATCTATGCTTAGGATACGTGTGTCTGGAGTACTTGCATGTTAACTGCACAAGCAGGCTGTTCCGTTGATCGTATCAACAGGAACACTTGTCATAACCGACGGAGCACCAGGCCAAAGACCCTCCAACTCTGCTGATGAGGGGAACCTCTTCTACCTGAGCATGTTGTGAAGTGTATATAAGTAATATATTATGTCTTTTGTGCTGGTTTTGGTGGCATCATTAAGAAGCTGGCATCCTGTGGCGCCTTAGCTTGTGACTCCCACCACAGCCTTCGTAACCATGGCACATGCTTAGGTATGTATGTGCATGTGTGTGGAGGTTATTATATAAATGTTAATGCTTTATTTTGATTGAGTCAGTCTCCAAGTTTCACTTGGGGACACACAGGGGTCTTCAGACATGTTCTGGAACTAAGAGTAGCTGGAGACTGACTTGAGTAAACTGTAACATTAATTTCTACAATGGTATTAAGTAGTTTTTTTTTCTCCAACATTTGGTACTGGACAGATGTGTGTGTGTGTGTGTGTATTTATATAGACAATCAGAGAGTGTGAGTGAAGTCCCACTCAACTAGATCTTCACGATAAATTTGACTATTCTCTGTATGTGGTCACACCATCAACAAATGTTCTGTTTAAGATTAAACTTGCTTTAAAATAATAACCTTAATTTAACATTTGTAGTGTGTGTGTGTGTATGTATGTATGTACAAGAGTGTGTATTGATAAAGGATATAGACATTGAGAAAACTAAAAAAAGAAAATTTTTAAAAAGTTCTTCTCAACAATCCTTTGTTATATTTGTTCTGCATCAAGTTAACACTCCCGTGTCACTCTCACTGTCATTGGAAATACAGTGAGCCAGTGACTGGTCCAATGCAATATAAATTAAAATTTAAATGCCTCTTCTCTCTCCCTCCCTCCCTCATCTAACAAATGTTATTGGTTCACTCAAGAATTGAACCTGTGTCGCAAACTTTTGTTTTCTAAGAGTTCTTCACTCATCTATGGTCACTTTACGCCTGATAACAGTTTCCATGAAAGAAGGGATGTTTGTTTTTTCAATATTTTCAGGGGATAACATTTTAAAGGGACATTAAAAGGATAACATTTTTAAGAACATTAATTGTTCTAAATTCTTTGAATTCTATTCTCTTAGAATGTCTCATTCTATTTATTAATTTTTTTTTTTTCCTCTTACTGTTTCTGCAGTTATTTCTTCAGAGAATTCTGGTTTTCTATATCTATGTTATTTTTACAAGGAAAAGGTTGACAGTAACTTCGAAGTTTCAGTTAATGTAGCCTTCATCAGACTGTCATAGTAACTATTAACCGTTTTCCTTGTATTAAAAGAAAAAAAAAACAGGAATAAATATATTATTCTACTGAAAGGCATTGGAGTGATCCTTCAATTTAGCTTTTTTTTTTCTGTAACCCTCACATAAAAACAACCATTAATAAATAAGTCAGCAAATTGGCAGAATCGTTAGCACGCCAGGTAAAAAGCTTAACTGCATTTCACCTGTGTTTATGTTCTGAGTTCAAATTCTACTGAGGTCAACTTTGCCTTTCATCCTTTTGAGGTCAATAAAATAAATACCAATTGAACACTGGGATTGATGTAATCAACTTACCCCCCCCCCTCCCCTAAAATTTCTGGCCTTCTGCCAAAATTTGAAATCAATATATTTATATGTATATAGAGTCAAGAAGAAGGGGGTACATTTAAACAGCTATTTAATAAACACTACATGTGTTTTGATACAACATAGATCCACATGTATACAAGATTTAAATTAAGCAACGGTTTACCTGTATAATAGGATCCAGTTGTACCTCTTCAGGTGACATATAATCACTATCCCTGTAAGTAAATCTTAGACTTTGATGCTAAAACATCCAACTGGCTCTTTTCAATCTAGTAAACATTATTTTCACACACGATGAATGCCTAAGCCTAGAATTGGAAGTATACCATAATACTACTGGCTATTTGGTAATTCTAAGGGTGAATAAGCATTATTTTGTACTCCAATACATTCCTAACTGAGTACACCTTAAATGATATATATAGATCTTTAAGTTGCACAGCTATCTAGTGTTACATTAAGATGTAGTTACTGAGCTAAATCAATGAATGGAGTCCACATCAAATAAGATCCTAGGTTTAAGCCAACAGATTAAATTAACCCTTTTGTTACCAATCCGGCTGAAACCGGTTCTGGCTCTGTTGTATAAGTGTCTTGTTTTCATAAGTTTTGAATTAAATTCTTCCACCAAACCTTAGTCACAATTTATGTTCCTAACACTAGCTTAATGATAACTAAATTATTTTACTAAATTCTTTGTTATATTTCAAATTAATTGAAAGAAACACAGATCATCTCAAAATAAATACAGTAACGAAAGGAGTTAAACCTAAATGATTTTTTCCCCCCACATACAAACACCCTCACCCCAATTCCATTGCCGATTTTGTTAAAAATTTAATGGCTGGAACAAAGCTCTCTTGAGTAAGTTTTCGTAATCTGAAAACTTCTCTAAACTTTAAATTGTTGACTATTTACTTCTCTTTCTAGCATTAATTCTGGA
>NC_069002.1:31544979-31546863 GCF_001194135.2 Octopus bimaculoides | reverse complement strand
TAACAATTAGTTGATGTTTGTTGTTGTGATAGCTTCAAAAATGAAAAATATGAGTGGGTTTTGTCTCCACATTGAGTTTTTTCCCCCCCTCTTTTTTTTTTTTTAATTAAAGAAAAAGAATCTTCCCTCAAAATTTTTTTTTTTTTAACTGGATTACTAACTAAGTTTGGGTTCACTGACAGATTCTGGTAAATATTCAATAAAGTATCCGGGAAGTACCACTTTGGTGTGATTGTGTGTGTATGCACAGATAAGTCTCTGAGAGCATGTATGTGTTTGAGGGGAATTTATTTACTCTCTGTCTGTGTGTGTGTGTACGGCTGTGTGTGCATAAAAGATAATGAATAAAAACAATTGTAAATTTATTTCATACAAAATTGAAACTGCTGTTATCAATAAAATCTATTTGTTTTAAAAAAAAATTTCCTGAATTTCTGGAGTCGTGATCTGGAAGTATCCAACCAACCTTTTAAGATTTTGCTGAGAAGAGAAAACAACAAAGCAAAAACAATTTTAAAAAAAATTAAAATAAAGAAGAAAACAAACAAAAAAAAAACTTAGCTAAGTTTCCAGTAAAATATTAAGACAAGTTTGTTGTTGAAATTTCTAAAGGTGGCATATATTGCAATGAGTAAAATTAGAAATATTTTCTATAAAATAGCATGAGATGCACTCAGGAACACTTTTAATGGTCTTTTATTATGATTATTAAACTCAGTTATTTGTTTTGTTTTTGAAATAATTTGTGAATAAAAGAATTTTATTAAAATAGTAATTTGTAAATTATCAGTTAAATGTTTGCAGAAATATGTGAAAAATGAATTTATTTTGTAAATGTTGGTGAGAGTGACAGAAATCTAGCTGTGTGCAAAACGAAAAGAAATCGTGAAAACCGGAAATCAGTGACTTCACAACCGATCTATTTGTTCTGCATCGCGTTACGGACACTCCCTTATCACTCTCGCCATCAAAAAGGTAATGACCCCAAAAAATAACTCAACTACTAACGACGCTATTGTTCACTAATTCATTTGCTTACTTTTTTTTTTAGACAAGGGACGTAACTCCAATGACTTAGTGGAAGATTTACTTCCCTTACGTCGGAAAACTTAGCTGTTCAAGCTTTCGTAAGCAGATCTGTCTACGCTCAAACACATTTCAACTATGACCACTGTTTGCTATTTCTCAGTAATAGTTAAACATTGGCCTAATTAGCGAATGTTCGTTTTCTCAGACGGCCCACTGGTTTGAGTAAGGTTTGGCAGCTATTTCTAGCATGTTCAGTAACCATGTAGAGGCTGTCTTGTTACGCCATAGTTATAAATAGAAAGCCGACTAACGTTACATCATTGGTTTAAATTCCGTTCTGTGCTACTTGTTTTTTTGTTTTTTTTACATGCTTCAGTTTTTGATGCGGCCATGTTGGGGCAACGCCTTGACTTTTTTACTCAAACAAATTAACCCGAGTGGTTATTTTGTTAATAAAGTCTGCTATTTATTCAATCGGTCTCTTATCGGACCGCTAAGTTACATCCTTCTAACTTATAACGATTGTTGGGGATAAATTATATATATACGCATATATATATATATATATATATATACACATAAATAAATATATATATATATATACATTCATCTATTTATATATATATATATACACATATACACATATATATATATATTTATGTATATCATTTTCATTTTTCATTTTATCTAGTTTCAGCTCATGAGCTGTGGCCATGCTGGAGACCCACCATTTGGTGTTGCTACACAATTTTACTTCACAAATTTACTTCAGCCTCTTACAATATGTGGCACTTAGTGAAGAATAGAGTTTGATTTAGCAACCTTCATTTGCACCTCCTGCCGCGAGGTAGGTTC
>NC_069002.1:31542902-31544879 GCF_001194135.2 Octopus bimaculoides | reverse complement strand
ATATATATATATATATGTGTGTGTGTATGTGTGTGTGTGTGTGTGTGTAGTGGAGGGGGGGGGTATATAGATTTGATATAGCAAACTGGACAAATACAATTGAATACAAAGTATACCTTTTTCAAGTGAATCAAGGGCCGAGAGATTCGCATATTGCACAAATTAAACACGCATGGATAGATAGATAGATGGATAGGTAGATAGGTAGATAGATAGATAGATAGATAGATAGATAGATAAACAAACAATACCCACACACAGAACACACACAGACACATATATACAATATAGACGCACATACATATATTTGCGTGTGAATGTGTTTGTATGTGTGTGTAAGTATGGAGATATTTGTGGTGGCTGTTGAACGAGAAAAAAAAATAAATAATCAGCAGCTGGCCGGCTTCAAACACACCGCTTGCCTAATATACACACGCACACAATATATTACGTGTGTGTATATATTTATATATATAGGCCGGTGGGTAAAAGTACTGTTAAGACAATCAGGGCTGGTTTTCTCCGTCTTCCCCTCTCTCTCTCTCTCTCTCTCTCTCTCTCCTTAAACGCACACACACACAACTAAATATACACACATACATAGACACAACATACATATACGTATATACAGACATACACTCATTCACACACATATCCATACAACACATATATATATATATACAAACCTACACGCATTCACACACATATCCATACAACACATGTATATACAAACATACACGCATTCACACACATATCCATACAACACATGTATATACAAACCTACACGCATTCACACACATATCCATACAACACATGTATATATACAAACATACACGCATTCACACACATATCCATACAACACATATATATACACACACATACGTACATTCACATATACATGCATACATATACACATATTTACTTACACATATGTATGTAATGTGCGTGTGCGCATATATATATATATATATATATATATATATATATATATATATGTGTGTGTGTGTGTATATATATGTATATATATTCCCCAGTCACACAATGACCATCCTTTAATAACTGTGGGTGGGGACACGCTGGTCGCCGCTGTGTCGTGTGCCATTGTAGAGGTGGCCTGCCTCTAACTTCACCCACAATTCCCTAATTAATTAACGCAATCATTTACAAATTAACTAACTAGAAAAGAGACCTTACTGACTGACAGATACTATTTCATTCAGTGGCTAAACTCATTAACTGTCTATGCGTATATGCCTATGTGTATATCTGTTTATATATGTCTATGTGTTTATATGTGCGTGTTTGTGTGTCTGTGTTCATGAGTGAATATGTCTGTGTGTGTGTGTATATATATGTATATAGTCTGTTGTATATATCTATACAGCCTGTATATATACGTATAGTGTGTGCGTATGTCTGTATGTGTACATGTATGCAAAATCTCCAACTGAGCGCACAGACAGTAGAGGTGGTGGGAGGGAGTCCCACTGGCAGAAACAATAGGAGGGGAGGAAAAAGAAAAGGCGGGGGGCGTCTAGCCTTATTAACCAGCCTCCCACTCCTCCTCCTCCCCTTCACAGCATCTTCCACCGTTGCTCCATCATCTCTCGGTTATATAACTTGGTCCTAACGCTGGAGGGAGCCACTGTGTTAAGTAGCGGTGAGTGTAGGTGTCAGTATTACGTGTGTGTATGTGTGAGAGTGTGTGTGACAGTGTAAGTATCCGTGTATGTGTCTACTAATGTAGGTAATTGTGTATATGAGTGTGTGTGATTGTTTATCTGTTTCTAAAATGTGTGCGTATGTATGTCTATATATCAGTATCAACTGTGTATGTGTCTAAGTTGTTGTGTATGTTAATGTGTGTATCTCTATATCAGTGTGTATATGTAAATGTCAGTACGCGCATCTATCTATCTAAGCATGTGTACGTATGTGTATCTCTCTCTCTCTCTCTCTCTCTCTCTCTCTCTCTCT
>NC_069002.1:31537504-31542369 GCF_001194135.2 Octopus bimaculoides | reverse complement strand
TATATATATATATATATATATATATATATATGTATACATTCTTGTATGTGTGTGAGTAGATTATATCTTTCTCTTGTTTGTCTAAATTCTATCGCCTCCTTTTTTTCCTCTCTCTTTAAACTTTCATTTTATTTTATAACTTAATTCCTTAGTCTGACTATATTTAATCTCTTTCTCGTACACATCGTGCATAATATAATACACACACATGTACACGTACACACACAAACCCATAATATATATATATAGGCGGGATCTTTGTTAATGCTTCACGAACAAGGCAAATCTCAAACTTCGAAAAGAATCCTATGCAAGCTAGCGGAGTGAATAATATCGAATAATTAAGAAGGTAGATGCTACACACTATTGCAGAGACACAAGGTATACATATGTGTAGCATTTAAACATTTTTTCACTAGTAGAAACACCGCCCACTAAGCAGTTTTCTGCTGTTCAAATGACGCGTGTGTGCGATAAAAGGGGATTTATAGATCTGAGCTGTATCCTCATTCAGTACTTAGATATGTTTCGCCAAAGATTGGCCCAGGCTGTTCCGTTGATCGGATCAACTGGAACCCTCGACGTCGTAAGCGACAGAGTGCCAACACATAATTATTGTAAATTCCATTCTTGGGCTTATAATGTGTGTGTGTGTGCGCGCGCTACGTTGATGTAAAAGCATCGAAGTGTATCTACGGTTTTTAAGATCTCAGATATTAATACATCGTTAAACTCCCATTTATCACAATACAATAGATGTTGGTAGATTAAAATGTGTTGGCACTCCGTCGTTTACGACGTCGAGGGTTCCAGTTGATCCGATCAACGGAACAGCCTGCTCACGAAATTAACGTGCTAGTGGCTGAGCACTCTACAGACACGTGTACCCTTAACGTAGTTCTCGGGGATATTCAGCGTGACACAGTGTGACAAGGCTGACCCTTTGAATTACAGGCACAACAGAAACAGGAAGTAAGAGTGAGAGAAAGTTGTGGTGAAAGAGTACAGAAGGGTTCGCCACCATCCCCCTGCCGGAGCCTCGTGGAGCTTTAGGTGTTTTCGCTCAATAAACACACACAACGTCCGGTCTGGGAATCGAAACCGCGATCCTATGACCGCGAGTCCGCTGCCCTAACCACTGGGCCATTGCGCCTCCACGGTAGATTAAAAATGCACAAAACTGGCTAAAACAATAGTTGAGAGCAAGGCATTTGAAAGTATAAACAAAATCATTTCTCCTGAGAAACATCTGCTTTTCTATTACAATTAAACAGACATACACCCTATCGAGGATTAAACTTCACAACTACTTCAGAAGTTGTTCTTCATCTTCCCCGACTCAGAATGGCAGATGTGGTTTAAAAGAAATTCGTTGCTATATCTAACAGGTTGCACAACCGCACAGAGACCTTCTTCGTTCGCACGAAGTAAACTTTGGCATTGACGAGTAATCTCAGAACAGTCGTAGTCGAAAACCTATGATGAAAGGCACTGCAGAATCCCTTCATTTGTATATCAAAAACTACATTATTCAATGTAGTATATATTTAAAGATATGATTAGTGAGATTTCTGGCTATTTTCAGTTGGTTAAGCAACCATGTGTCAGCTGTCTGTTGAACAAAACTATCTGCAAATAAACGAAAATCCCCTCTCCTTCTTCGTCTCTCTTCTCCCCCACTGTCTTACTTCTTATTTCATATCTTCGAAGTAGGTGGTTAAATTAGCAAGATAGTTAGTTCATTACTTTAGTGGTCGCCGTTAGAGACGCTGTAAGGCTTACAAAACGAGGGCTTACAGTGTAAGCCTACGTTTTGTGCCTAACAGTTTTTTGGGGTTTTTTTTCCTAGTACAAAAAATTTATTCCTGACTTTTCAAATATAAAATATTAATTGTTGCCTTTTCAGCTCTGCTAAATTTTATAGCTTTCTCCAAGTACATGTTTACTTGCTAACAGTCATATTGCGCCCTTGGCAAACTGAATTGTTGCGTGTGTTTACGTAATCCTGACGTGTCTGGTGGTGAAAGTGCTTGGTGTTAAGAAGAGAGACGTAACTACAATGCATCTGTTATTATATATGTAGATATATATAATCATTACAAACGAAGTTAAAATCGCAAAAGGATGATGTCAAATTCTATAAAAACAAACATATTTTCAATTACGTTTTAATCTGGAATGAGTTTTTTTTTTTTTTTCAATCGACTTTTAAATATCTCGTTTGGTCCGCTTCAGCAAAATAGTCTTATTACTGATAAATATTTACAGTTTGGCTGACTTAGTTTGGGACGATGATAGGAGAGGGTTTTTTTTTTCAGTCACACACACATACAAATATATATTATATATATCATATTACACACACACACACACACACACACACACACACACACACACAAATCGACGCATGCTCAATAATTTCACGACACAATTATGGCTGTGTGGTAAGAGGTTTGCTTCTCACTCATATGCTTCCGAGTTCAGTCCCACTGAGTTGTACCCTGAGAAAATATCTTCTGCTATAGCTTCGAGTCTTGTGGTAGACGGAAATTGAAAGAAGTCCGCCGTGTGTGTGTGGGTGTGTGTGTGTGTGTGTGTGTGTAGGGACAACTGAAGAAGGTGCTTTTGCACTTGTGGATGACCGTCTCCGCTCCAGTAGCAGCGAGCAGGAGGGATATGGTCCGAGGGCCAAAAATGCCAGAGGTCTCCACTGCCACAGGTTCGACCACGAATGTCAGAATGCGACCGATACCTTGACAGTCTGCTTATCTCTACACGAGGCAAAATCTTCTCTCCAAGGGAGATTACTTTAGGTTACTTTGTAGTTAACTTTTCAATGTCTAAAATCCTGTAAGATGTTGGCTACAGATTTTTACAATGTGATCAGCGACGAGACGAAGTTGCATTTTTACAAGAAACCAGCTCTAAATTCACTTCATTTCTTTTAAAAAAAGAAACGTGCCACTTTGGCGTGTGATCTACAATTTAAAGGGAGATTACCTTTGATTACCTTTTAGTTTACTTTGTGTTAGTGCTACTTTCCGTGTGATCGACGTCAGCAAATTCACTTTGGTGGGTGACGTACGCGCTTATTTTAATTACTATATTGTTTTCTTATTATTGTTATAGTAAGAATTTGGAAAAATACATTTACAATGCTAAGTATACTCTTTTTACTCTTTTATTTGTTTCAGTCATTTGACTGCGGCCATGCTGGAGCACCACCTTTAGTCGAGCAAATCGACCCCAGGACATATTCTTTGGAAGCCTAGTACTTATTCTAGCGGTCACTTTTGCCGAACCGCGAAAATTCCGGGGACGTAAACACACCAGCATCGGTTGATGTTGGGGTGACAAACACAGACACACACATACATATATACGATGGGCTTCTTTCAGTTTCCGTCTACCAAATCCACTCACAAGGCTTTGGTCGGCCCGAGGCTATAGTAGAAGACACTTGCCCAAGGTGCCACGCAGTGGGACTGAACCCGGAACCATGGGGTTGGTAAGCAAGCTACTTTATTTCATAAATATTTGCCATTAAGGCATTACAAAGAGGGGACGAATAAGGACAGACAAACATAAAAAGGGTGAAGAAGCTGTATCGATTAAATATTTACAATTTTAAACCACACAGCCACTACTACACCTATGTACAAAATGATTTTTAAAGTAACCTAAAGCAATCTCCCTTGTAGATCACATACCAAAGGAGCACCATTAATTAGTTATGACTAACCTAATCAACAAAACATTCTTTCTCAAAGAATATAAGAGGATTCGGTAGTAGCGTGCTAAAAAAAAAAGACCGAGCTGGTACGAACAGATGATAATTGGTTGGAAAATTACCAAGAAAGTCAAATGTAAGGAACCTGCTGAAAGAAGACCTAGGAAAGCATGGCGAGATGTAATGAAAGCTAATATCTCATTTATGCTGAAACGGGTGTAACCTATGAAAACATGTAAAACTGAATGTAAAACAAAAAAAAAATTGATGAGGTGCAAAGTGACAGTTTAGAGTCGAGGCTGCAATGAGACACATCTTCCTCAAACTACACCGTGGGGTCATAAAAAAAAGGAAGGGACACATGAAACGATTTAGTTCTAAATATAAAGTGTCTAAATAAAGGATGAGAAAATCATGGCGGTGATGATGATGGTGGTGGTGGAGGTGGTGGCAGTAATGATGATGCTCGTAATGATGGTGGTGGTAGTGATGATGATGGTGGTGGTGGTTGTGGTACTGCCGTATCGCTGTTGAGGTTGTTGGTGATGGTGATGATGATACTCGTGATGATGATGGTGGTGGTGGTGGTACTGTTGTTGCTGCTGCCGCTGCTGCTACAGCCGCTGCTGCTACTGAAGTTGATGAGGGTGATGACGGTAGTGTTGTTAGTGATGGTGGCGACAATGGTAGTTTTCTCTTGCCCCTCCCTTCAATAAAGGATGTCAATAAGCAGGACGGGGTCAATGAATACTCCCTCCCTTTTTTTTTACCGAGTGTAAGTGGGATAACCAAAACAGATTAACTACCAGCTTAACAATGGAACACAGAAAGAATTGGGCCCGATTTAAGAATTTCACGAAATCAATTTTCATGATTTTAGGCAATTTTTTTTTCCTTTTCCTGTTGTTTTTGTCTATTGACACTTCACTCGTTATCTGTTAACCTAGCTTTATCTCTCTCTCTCACACACACACACACACACACACACAGGTGTGTGTGTGTGTGTGTGTGTGTGTGTGTGTGTGTGTGTGTGTGTGTGTGTGTGTGCACGCGCATACGCAACCTTGGTTGTGTGATAAGAGGCTGGCAGAAACGTTAGCACGCCGGGTGAAATGCTTAGCGGTATTTCGCCTGC
>NC_069002.1:31535604-31536039 GCF_001194135.2 Octopus bimaculoides | reverse complement strand
AGGTCGGAAATGGTTGGACACTGCACGAGTCTCTAGACCTTTCAGACGCGTCCACCATACACATTCTTTCGCCATAGCCACAAGTACGATGAAAATAGCTCTTCCTTCTCGTTTAAAGGAAGGAGGCGCGACAATATTCACGATAGACTTGGTTGATAAGCCGAGTCGTCCCACACGCGATAGCAGTCATTCGATATAGGCCCACAGGTCGGAAATGGTTGGACACTGTACGAGTGCGTGCAGGACGGTTTCGTCGCTCTGATCGCATCTCAGGCAGGTCGGCCCCGTATTTCTCGAGCCATGTCGGTAGAGCTTATCCCGAACGGGTAGCGCTGCCCGTTCAGGGATCTCTGGAAGTTGTCCATAGGTCCCAGCCCGAAAGTCGTCTTGAAGAGGCGGGTCAGGTATTCCTCGTCGACGCCCAGGTTTGCCCCG
>NC_069002.1:31533291-31535594 GCF_001194135.2 Octopus bimaculoides | reverse complement strand
GGTCAGGTATTCCTCGTCGACGCCCAGGTTTGCCCCGAGTTCGTCGTCGTACCTCCCCTCCACTAATCCCCTATAGATAGATAGATAGATAGATAATCACACATACACATCAGTATGTCTATTTGCGTGTCTTTTCCATAATACCAAACTTTTACCGTAAAAAATTTATCAGTAAAATATTTTCTATCATAGGCGTAGGAGTGGCTGTGTGGTAAGTAGCTTGCTTACCAACCACATGGTCCCGGGTTCAGTCCCACTGCGTGGCATCTTGGGCAAGTGTCTTCTACTATAGCCTCGGGCCGACCAAAGCCTTGTGAGTGGATTTGGTAGACGGAAACTGAAAGAAGCCCGTCGTATATATGTGTATATATATATATATATGTATGTATGTGTGTGTGTTTGTGTGTCTGTGTTTGTCCCCCCCCCCAACATCGCTTGACAATCGATGCTGGTGTGTTTATGTCCCCGTAACCTAGCGGTTCGGCAAAAGAAACCGATAGAATAAGTACTAGGCTTCTAAAAGAATAAGTCCTGGGGTCGATTTGCTCGACTAAAGGCGGTGCTCCAGCATGGCCACAGTCAAATCACTGAAACAAATAAAAGAGTACAAGAGTATGAAACTTTCCTTCATATGTCCTCTTCGTTGTGAACAGCTTTTAAAGTCGTTCTACCATTTCTTTAAACCTGTTCCCAGTCATTGAAATGAAAGTTGTGTTCTTGCAGACATTTTATAGCCAAATCAGTCAAAATAGCTGACTTTTATATTGACGTCTGTTACTCAGTTTTCCGCTTACATTTTTTTTTTTTTGTCGTCTGTCATCACTCTTTCCTCCCACCACTATTCTCACTGTCTTATCTCTTTTACCTTTCTCATTCTATCTCCCTCTTTCTCTCTGTCTTTACATCTCTTACTAAATCGCTCCCTCTCTCACTCACTTTTTATGTCTTTGTTACTCTATATTTCTCTGTATCTCTCTCTCTCCCCCCTTTATGTGTCCCTTATTCGTTTATTTCTTCTCTCATTCTCCTCTCCATAATTTTCATTTCTTTTTCTTAGTTTCTTTGTTCACCTTACACAAAAACCATTTCTTTTACAGTTTTTTGTTTCAGTCATTTTTTTGTAAGCGTATATGTATGCATTAATGTATGGCTGTGTGTGTGTGTGTGTGTATGTAGAGAGAGAGAGAGAGAGAGAGAGAGAGAGACAGAGAGAGAGACAGAGACAGAGAGAGGTTTTGCAGAAGCGGTAACATCCGAAATCTTTGCAGGCCTTCTGAGACCGGTAAGATTGAACCTCTGTAAATCTACACCAGCAGGAAAGATATGAGCTAGGAATGAAGTCGAAAGAACCGGCATTTTCGGAAGGAGAGACTTAGACGTGGCAGGAATCGTCAGAGGAGGAGGTGGCGAAAGAACAGGGTGGGTCTACTTGATGTGGCAAGGCCCGGCCAGTTCTGATGAAAAGAGACCATTATAGTAGCGATATACAAGATAGAAAAAGGAGGACAGCCTGTCCGTGGCCTCAAGGCTGAAGCGTGTCAGTAAGCCACTTTAAACCAGACGGATTTCTTTGCTAATGACGCTTAAAATGGCATGTTAGCTCCAATGAATTCTTGATTCTAGATATTCTTTTATTCCTTTGTTTCAATCATATGACTGCAGCCATGCTGGAGCACCGCCTTAAAGGGTTTTAGTCGAAGAAATCGAACCCAGGGTTTTTCTTTGTAAGCCTATCGGTAACTTTTGCCGAACCGTTAAGTTACGGGGATGTAAACACACCAACATCGGTTGTCAAGCTATGGTGGGGCGGGGAACAAACGAACACAAACACACACACACATATATGTCCGTAAAAAAAGTTCGTTTTTTGTGCCTTGTTTATGTTCCCGTTCCTTTTTTGACGTCCTGTACCGGATATGCATCTATATATACATGCAGATGTAGGTATGTACATATATGTATGTATATATGCATATGCTCTCATACCATTTGTATTATATATATATGACGGGCTTCTTTCAGTTTCCGTCTGCCAAATCTACTCACGAGACTTTGGTCAGACGGACCCTATAAGTAAAAGGTACCTCTTCCCAAAGCGCCAGGCAGTGGAATTGAACCCGGAACCATGTAGCTAGAAAGAAATCTTACCACATTTACTTTTTTTTTTATTTGAAATTGGTCAAAACTGCCAGCAGGCGTTTGTTTTACCTTCTCTAAGAACAAAGATAATTTCAGTTCAACAAAAACACATCGTGTGTGAATGTGTCTGTGTGTGTGTATGTATTTGTGCGCGCGCAGACATA
>NC_069002.1:31530725-31532735 GCF_001194135.2 Octopus bimaculoides | reverse complement strand
AATAATACAAAGAATGTATATGCATGTATACACACATATATGTACATACTTACATCTACATGTGTATATAGATGCATATCAGTGGTTAGAGTATTGAGCTTACGATCGTGAGTTCTAATCCCGGACCGAACTACGTTTTGTGTTCTTGAGCAAGACACTTTATTTCACGTTGCTCCAGTTCACTCAGCTGTAAAAATGAGTTGCGACGTCACAAGTGCCAAGCTGTATCGGCCCCTTTGCCTTTCGCTTTGATAACATCAGTGGCATGGAGAAGGGAGGCCACTGCGGGGAAAATCTCTGCAAGGCTCTTTCTGGATCGTCTCCAAATCATAGCGGAGGAAGTCCTACCCGAATCACAATAACCTGATCTTTTGTGCTCAACAGATACAAGAAAAGAGTAGAGAACAACAAAAACCTCTCTCTTTTGTTTTCTACGACCTCGAAAAGGCCTTTGATACCATCCCATTAAATGGAACGACTATGTGACCGATGTCTCCGTTTTGGAGACAACGAAAAGCAACAGCTACTGCGACAAATTTTATATCTCTTTTACTCTTTTACTTGTTTCAGTCATTTGACTGTGGCCATGCTGGAGCACCGCCTTTAGTCGAGCAAATCAACCCCAGGACTTATTCTTTGTAAGCCTAGTACTTATTCTATCGGTCTCTTTATATATATATATATATATATATATATATATATATATATATACGACGGGCTTCTTTCAGTTTCCGTCTACCAAATCCACTCACAAGGCTTTGGTCGGCCCGAGGCTATAGTAGAAGACACTTGCCCAAGATGCCACGCAGTGGGACTGAACCCGGAACCATGTGGTTGGTAAGCAAGCTACTTACCACACAGCCACTCCTGCGCCTATGAAGCCACTCCTGGAACTTTCCACTGGAAGAAGACTCCGTGGCCGTCCCCTCCGTCAATACAAGGATCAACTGAAGCAAAGCCTAAAGCTGACTGGGACATTGAAGCTCAGGACAGTCCCGGCTGGCATCATTCCATCTCTACTGTGACAGATCACTTTGAAGCTGAATGACAGAGGAAAGAGGAAGAGAAACGACAAGAAAGAAAATGGAGGCTGCAACAACCAAAGCCTCTACCACAGATTCCATGTGAACTTTGCAACAGACGCTTCCATGTAAGAATCGGCCTCATTAGTCATCAGAGGCATAAACCTTATTTAGACCCCCATCTCCTCTACAAATATCAAATGGACCCCCAAGGGTCATATGGACCTCGGTTGAAAACCAATGCTCTAGAACAGTGCTCCGCAACCGGTATGCTGCAGCACACTGCTGTGCCACGAGACGATGCTAGCTGTGCTGCAGTGTAACCTAAATATAATTTTTTTTCCCTATACATTTAGTTACATTTTTATTTCAGGTGTGCCGCCGAATTTTGAAAAGAACATCAATGTACCACAAGTGAAAAAGTTGCGGAGCACTGCTCTAGAGTGTAGCTGATTTCTTTTTGGTTGTATTCTCGCTCGCTCTTCTTCAGTCCTTACTGCTGTTTCTAGAGGTGGTTGTTTGCATTTTTATCTCTGTAAACACTTTTGCAACATATTACATCTTTAGTTTTGCCAGCCTTGCAGTTGCGACTGGCATAGAAATTTCCGGATATCTCTCATTGTCATGATATCAATACTTCTGAAAGATATGGTATTGTATAATACATAGAAGTATTCGGTTAAACTTTGTATGTGCATGTGGGTCTTGGTGATAATACTTTGAATCATGATGAATTATTACCAACGGACTATATCATCTAATATCATATGACAGTACTATACAGTGACTGGTAATAAAGTCACAGGAAAAAAAAAGTCAGAGTAATAAAGTCACAATTCATTTATGGGATCCAGACAAAATCCCTGTGACTTTTTTACCTGTATTCTACTATACATATCGAGTACTCAAATTTTGTTCGTGTTTCTTGCACCTCTTACATACACAAATATTATATACATATATATATATATATATATATATATATATA
>NC_069002.1:31528229-31530236 GCF_001194135.2 Octopus bimaculoides | reverse complement strand
ATTGGATTGCTATTGGTCAACGCAGACTACATAGTGTTATCAATTTGGTAGCGACATCAATTCCAATTCTGAATTTCTAGAACCACGTGGATAGTTAGGTAGAGGATAACTCTTTTTACTCTTTTACTTGTTTCAGTCATGTGACTGTGGTCATGCTGGAGCACCGCTTTTAGTCGAGCAAATCGACCCCAGGACTTATTCTTTGTAAGCCTAGTACTTATTCTATCGGTTCCTTTTGCCGAACCGCTATGTTACGAGGACGTAAACATACCAGCATCGGTTGTCAAACGATGTTGGGGGGACAAACAGACACACAAACACACACATACATATACACATATATACGACGGGCTTCTTTCAGTTTCCGTCTACCAAATCCACTCACAAGGCTTTGGTCGGCCCGAGACTATAGTAGAAGACTCCCAAGGTGCCACGCGGTGGGACTGAACCCGGAACCATGCGGTTGGTAAGCGAGCTACTAACCACACAGCCACTCCTACGCCTAAGGTTAATTAATTAATTAATAATGAATGTCTCAGTAAACCACTAAAGTCTAAGAAAACCAACCACCAAAGTCTAAGAAAACCAACCATGTATGGTGGTTGGTTTTCTTAGACTTTGGTGGTTTACTGAGACATCCATTATTAATTAATTAATTAATTAACTTTAGCTATTCAACAAAGTATTTTTAATGCATATTGATCCTTGATGCGGGTCTATTACGTAAGGTTTAATCGTGTAGATACATGTGTTTGTATGTGTAAAGTACCAGTTAAAATTATTCTTCTGGCTGAGTCGTTTGGTGCATCGGACGAAAATGCTTAGCGGCATTTCTTCCGGCTCTTCACGTTCTGAGTTCTAATCCTGTCAAGGTCAACTTTGGCCCTTCATCTTTTTGGTGTAGATGAAAAAAGTACCAAACAAGGGACTGGGGCCGATGCTATCAACTCCCTCTTGAGTATTCGCTTTGTGTCTAAATTAGATAGAAAGAGATAGGGAGACAGACAAAGAGAGAGAGAAAGAGACGTAGGCAAAGGCGTATGGTTAACGAATTCACTTCGCAACCAGATGGTTTTGGGTTCGGTCGCACTGCACGGCAGCTTGGACAAGTGTTTTTTAACTATAGCCCTGGGCCAACCAATGCCTAGTGAATTTCGTGGAAGGAAACTACATAGAAGCCCGTCGAAAAACTATGTCTTTGTCCTTGGTGTCCCTACCCTTGAAAACCGGTATTTGTTTGATTACATCCCCCAAAATACAATACTGGTATCGAATTGTCCCATTTATTTCAACAAGGCAGTGCTCCAGCACGGCCGCAGTCTAATAGCTGAAAGCAGTAAAAGAGTAAATATATAAAATATATCCCAATTTTCTTTGTCATTCTCTAAGTGTTGCTTTTCTCCTATCTATTTATATCTCACCTCGCTTCTCTCTCTCTCACACACACACACATTCACACACGCGCGCGCGCGTTCACACACGTAAAGATACGCGAACGGATGGACAGACACACTCATACACACCAAATGAAGAATCTATTTGTTGCTTGTTTGCTACTGACTTCCTCTGTGCTTGTATGCACGTGTGTGATGATGTGTGTGTATATATGTGTGTATATATGTATATACATCAGGGGACTGACTGACTGTGTTACAAGCAAGTATGTTAGTTTTCTTTGTTAAACACACTTGTATAGTTGTTAACAAGGAGAGGGATTTTGTGGGTGTGTCATAGAAGCTAAAAAAGAGGTGGTTACTACATAAACACAACTTGTAACGCGGGTACACATTCTGAGATAGTACACTCACTCTCTCTCTATATCTCACAGTGTATCTCTCTCTCTCTTTCACACACAAAGAGTAGCATTTGCCCCAAATTCTAGCGTGTTCTTTTCTCGTTTATTTTTACATATGCAACCTCGGCCAGTAAAGAAAAAAAATGTAAAGACCAGCTGCTATATTTTAATTATACTGTGTCATTGAGTCTATAAGTTTAAGGAGAAGAAGG
>NC_069002.1:31524930-31527677 GCF_001194135.2 Octopus bimaculoides | reverse complement strand
ACCCCAGGACTTATTCTTTGGAAGCCTAGTACTTATTCTATCGGTTTCTTTTGCCGAACCGCTAAGTTACGGGGACATAAACACACCAGCATCGGTTGTCAAGCGATGTTGGGGGACAAACACAGACATACAAACACATACACACATACATATATATATATATACATATATACGACAGGCTTCTTTCAGTTTCCGTCTACCAAATCCACTCACAAGGCTTTGGTCGGCCCGAGGCTATAGTAGAAGACACTTGCCCAAGATGCCACGCAGTGGGACTGAACCCGGGACCATGTGGTTGGTAAGCAAGCTACTTACCACACAGTTTGTTTTGTTTTTGCCTAGCCACATGGATCCGAGTTCAGACCCTCTCTCTGCGTGACACCTTGGGCAAGTGTCTTCTGCGATACCTCCAGGCCGACCAATGCCTTGTGAGTAGATTTGGTAGACGGAAACTGAAAGAAGCCCAGAGTATATATGTATAAATGAAATAATTGCAAGTGAATATGTTAATTAATAAATTTGTATCCATTAGATCGCTGTTTTCAAACTCGATAATATTTGATATTTTACGATATTTTATATAATATATTCATTGAAGAAATATCTCTTCAAAATACAATATATTAAACCAGTGTATCTTGGATAAAAAATATCCCAATAAGAGTTCCAATATCCTCATAGTGATTGTTGTTGTTGGCACTCACCGCTTACGACGACGAGGGTTCCAGTTGATCCGATCAACGGAACAGCCTGCTCGTGAAATTAACGTGCAAGTGGCTGAGCATTCCACAGACACGTGTACCCTTAACGTAGTTCTCGGGGATATTCAGCGTGACACAGTGTGACAAGGCTGACCCTTTGAATTACAGGCACAACAGAAACAGGAAGTAAGAGTGAGAGAAGGTTGTGGTGAAAGAGTACAGCAGGGTTCGCCACCATCCCTTACCGGAGCCTCGTGAAGCTTTAGGTGTTTTCGCTCAATAAACACTCACAACGCCCGGTCTGGGAATCGAAATCGCGATCCTACGACCACGAGTCCGCTGCCCTAACCACTGGGCCATTGCGCCTCCACACCGATAAAATAAGTACAGAACTCTAAAAAAGCAAAGTTAATACTGGAGTCGATTCGTTCGACTAGAACCCTTTAAGGGGGGTACCCCCGCCTGGCCGTAGTTTAATGCCTGAAAGAAATAAAAAATAAAAGTCAAACATGACTAGACTTGTCACTTTGTAGACCACCCAACCACTTACCCTCGACTTGCGAAGAAGTAAAATAAAAAAAACATAACAAAATCCAAACGCAAAGTTGCCAACTGCGTGATCTGAACTTAGAGCATTATAGTCCGACATACTACTAAACTGTCGAGGTCATTTATCGCCGCTCAGATACTTCCTACTTGCGTTTCGTTTCCTACCTATCCATTATTGATAAGTAAAATATGCTGAAAGATAGACGAAAGAGCCGGAAGTCTGAAAAGACGAGGGTGGGGGGAACCAGAAACGGCAAGTCGAAAGTAAGAGGGGAAAGAAAGTTGTCTTCTCGTTAGAAGTTTTCCGTTTCTTCTTAATGTAATAAAGCTTGTAGATAAGGAACATTTAGTTATAGAGATATCAGTTGAGACTAGACACACACCATGTAGAGGTATTAATGGTGGAATTCCAGTGATATAAGTTCCACAATTTGTACACAATTGGTTGGTTGAATCGGTTCACACCTCTCATTCCTCATATCTTTGTAAATTCTGACCGAAACAAAATAATCTGTTTTCATTCTCTCGCGTTCAACTATATATACTCTTACTCTCTTTTACTTGTTTCAGTCATTTGACTGCGGCCAAAATGGAGCACCGCCTTTAGTCGAGCAAATCTACCCCAGGACTTACTCTTCGTAAGCCTAGTACTTATTCTATCGGTGTCTTTTTGCCGAACCGCTAAGTTACAGGGACGCAAACACACCAGTATCGGTTGTCAAGCGATGGTGGGGAGACAAACACACACACACATATATATATATGTATGTATACACACACACACACACACACACACACACACACACATATATATATATATATATATATATATATATATATATATATATATATATATATACGACGGGCTTCTTTCAGTTTCCGTCTACCAAATCCACTCACAAGGGTTTGGCCGGCCCGAGGCTGTAGTGGAAGACACTTGCCCAAGGTGCCACGCAGTGGGACTGAACCCGGGACCATGTGGTTGGTAAGCAAGCTACTTACTACACAGCCACTCATATAATAATAATAATAATAATAATACAAATAATATGTGAGTAAATGCATATATACGTACATGAATGTACGTACCTACATCAACATGTGTATATAGATGCATATCTGGGTACAGGACGTCACAAAAAAAACTGGACAAAATGAAAAACAACATAAACAGAGCACAGAAAACAAACAGGCCACATAGAGAATATTTCCTTCATCAGCTGCCCCTATTCTAAACTAAGCGTTTCGAAGAGTTAGGGCATATGTATATTCTTTTACTTGTTTCGCTCATTTTGACTGCGGCCATGCTGGAGCACCACCTTTAGTCGAGCGAATTGCCCCGGGACTTATTCTTTGCAAACCTAGTACTTATTCTATCGGTCTTTTTTTTTTGGCCGAACCGCTAGGTGTCGGGGACTAAAACGCACCGGCATTGTTTGTCAAGCGATGTTGTTGGTGGTGGGGAATGCTACAGAAAGGAAGAAAATGAAATATAAA
>NC_069002.1:31522703-31523777 GCF_001194135.2 Octopus bimaculoides | reverse complement strand
ACAATATAAAAATAAAATTAATGATATATAAAAATAGGGGATAACTGAAATTATCTGAACAGCTTTCTGGTCGTCTACAAAGGAGGCCCGAGAATTGAACCATCCAACCATGTTAAGCACACAACAATCACAGGCATTTTATAAAAATTTATTTGGAAATCAGAATTCCTTCCCTCTCTTTCTTTCTTTCTCTCTCCAAATAATAGTAATGGAAGAAGAAGAGACAACGTTGAAATTTGAAAAGATGTGACCTCAAATTTATCACCCTCGTCCGACCAAGTTACTTTCTTTGCTTGTAGTAACCAGGCACACAACGCGTAATAAACAAGCGTAAACAAGGGTTAATAAACACACACAAAGACTCGCTGATTGTGATACACCAACTGTCGCGCTCTTCACTGAGTCCACTTTCTTCGTCTTTGCTATGGCCTATCACCAACACCTAAAGTCATACAATAAACTGAACTGCAGAGATACTCATCTGTGTATCGCATCTAAAGCAGACACGTCACCGAGAGCCTAATTAACCGTGGTATTCGTCGACAGATAACATCTCTTGTAGACGTGCAGTGTTAAAAAAACACAAACCTATCAAGAGCCGGCAAAAATCATGTAACATGTCCAGATTGCAACACAGTATTCCATACCATTCACAATATGAGTTAGATGGAGTGTACAGTATATCTACACTGCAACTTATACCATTCACCACTGCATGGGGCGTACAGTATATCTACACTACAGAACTACTTCTCATACCATTCACCGCTGCATGGGGCGTACAGTATATCTACACTACAGAACTATGTCCCATACCATTCACCACTGCATGGAGCGTACAGTATATCTGCACAGTATATCTACCATAGTTACCATTTTTAACTTTTACTAATTACTATACCAATCGGGTCTTACTACTATGTTCACTAGTTCTAAGTATTAACTAGGAATCAGAATATTATACAGTCATTTGACCTGTTAGAAATGACAGCTAAATCTCTCTCTAACCACACCTTGAAAAGGTTTGTTTTTTCTTTTATAGGGTGCAGTGATTGCAAAGATGAAAAGTGTGTG
>NC_069002.1:31521388-31522574 GCF_001194135.2 Octopus bimaculoides | reverse complement strand
GTGTGTGTGTGTGTGTGTGTGTGTGTGTGTGTGTGTGTGTGTGGCGGGGGTGGGGGCGAAGCACATAAATTGTCATGTTTAATTAAATGAAAATAGTTTTTAAAATGTTAAATTTGTCCAACATCATGGCGGAGTAAGAAGAATTGTGTGGCTGCAAACTCCATTATTTTGTTTTTCTCATTAATAAAGGGGCGGGGAGAAATGATCAAAAAAATTTCCACTATTTTCCTTTGTGGCGGTGGTGGGAGGTGAGAGAGGTACGGTGGACACAGGGGCTGGTATTTGTCGGTCTGAGTACCATCGCTTTTAAAAAAACGGGATGGTCACGGCTGGAATGCCTTTCATCACACATAAATTTGCTCAATCTAGGTCGACTGGTGACTGAACAAGAACAACTATAGATCTGCTAGGCACATGCGCAACAACAACAACAACAACAACAACCACAACAATAGATCCGCTTGGGAGCTGCACGGCAACAACAACAACAACAACACCACTGCTGCCGACATTCCTTGTTAAAAGAGACGACGAAACAATGTTTACGATGGACTCAGTAAACAAGTTAATCCTACCCACATGACATAGTAACTGTTCCACATAAGTTCACAGGCAGTTAGTCGTGGGAATATTACGAATCTGTGTTAAAATGAAATAATTAAAAAAACAAAAATGTCTGTCTTAACATAATTTCGAACTATATTGCTTGTTGTAACCTGTTATAAACAACTGGTTTTCGGGGGACACTGTCAGACAAAGATCTCTGGAAAAATCCATACTGCCTGACCTGAAAGTAACCTGGGTGAATCTGACCGTATAATTTGTCATTGCTGACGCCCAGAGTAACTTCTGGAGAAGGGTTTATCAAAGTTGTTCATATAAGACCAGTGGTTCTCAAACGGAGTCTAAATGACCCCTAGGGGGTCCATATAAGATTTTGGGGGCTCCACGAAAGCAGAATAGTACAGCGGAGACCCACAGTAGTATATTAAGAATGCATGAAAATTTTTGCTTTAGATGTCTTTATTGCATGAAATAACTAGATTTCTTCTCTAAAATTTGTAAAGTATCAAATGGTTATGAGGCCCACCAGAATGATAGTAAATAAAGGAGTTCTTAAATTTAAAAAATGGTTGAGAATCACTGGTATAGCACCTTGTGGGTGAATAAAATTATAGGGCCCAGC
>NC_069002.1:31519806-31521038 GCF_001194135.2 Octopus bimaculoides | reverse complement strand
CCAGAATGATAGTAAATAAAGGAGTTCTTAGATAAAAAATGGTCGAGAATCACTGGTATAGTACCTTGTGGGTGAGTAAAATTATAGGGCCCACCAAAATGATAGTAATGGACCCACCAGAATGATAGTAAATAAAGGAATTCTTAAATTTAAAAAATGGTTGAGAATCACTGGTATAGCACCTTGTGGGTGAGTAAAATTATAGGGCCCACCAAAATGATAGTAATGGACCCACCAGAATGATAGTAAATAAAGGAGTTCTTAGATAAAAAATGGTCGAGAATCACTGGTATAGTACCTTGTGGGTGAGTAAAATTTCTGACAGGGGTGAATAAAAGCTCAAAGGGGTCTACGTGGGTGAATAAATGTTGAAGGGTCTATGAAAGGGGTCAAGTTACTAGCTTGCATTTATAACTTATCACCGACGTCCAGAGTAACTTTCTAGGTCAAGATTTCTCAAAAGGGGTTAGTATAAACTCTTGTGGGGTGGGTAAAATTTTTAGTACACAGTTATTCGCATAGACCCGCAAGGGTGAGTTAAATTTTAAGCAGGGGGTGAATAAAACCTTAAGTGAATTTACAGGGGGTGAATTTGCTTGCATTTATAGCTTGTCATCACTGGCATCCGAAGTAATTTCTAGACTAGGGGTTGTTAATGTAGACCTTATAAAGAGAGCCTGGGGATCGTCCAGACCACAAATTCGCGATCTGTACAGTCGACCTAAATCGGTTTCATAGAGGCGGACCCAGTTACTGGAAGATAAAAGTGTCATTTTGGCGCGTCAATATTATAGAGATCGGATTAGCAAATAAGTGGGTTGATGAGGAAATCGCAAATAACCAATGGTGGCCAGATATGAATGGAGTTAGCCACCATCGATGACTATGAGAATCAATAGGGTTCAATAAAGAAATGTGGAGGCGCAATGGCCCAGTGGTTAGGGCAGCGGACTCGCGGTCAGAGGATCGCGATTTCGATTCCCAGACCGGGCGTTGTGAGTGTTTATTGAGCGAAAACACCTAAAGCTCCACGAGGCTCCGGCAGGGGATGGTGGCGAACCCTGCTGTACTCTTCCACCACAACTTTCTCTCACTCTTTCTTCCTGTTCCTGTTGTGCCTGTAATTCAAAGGGTCAGCCTTGTCACACTGTGTCACGCTGAATATCCCCGAGAACTACGTTAAGGGTACACGTGTCTGTGGAGTGCTCAGCCACTTGCACGTTAATTTCACG
>NC_069002.1:31517950-31518950 GCF_001194135.2 Octopus bimaculoides | reverse complement strand
CGTGCAAGTGGCTGAGAACTCCACAGACACGTGTACCCTTAACGTAGTTCTCGGGGATATTCAGCATGACACAGTGTGACAAGGCTGACCCTTTGAATTACAGGCACAACAGAAACAGGAAGTAAGAATGAGAGAAAGTTGTGGTGAAAGAGTACAGCAGGGTTCGCCACCATCCCCTGCCGGAGCCTCGTGGAGCTTTAGGTGTTTTCGCTCAATAAACACTCACAACGCCCAGTCTGGGAATCGAAACCGCAGTCCTATGACCGCGAGTCCGCTGCCCTAACCACTGGGCCATTGCGCCTCCACATCGTTTAACAAAAGGAAGGACATATTGGATAATGTAGTTCAACGTACAGTATTTCTTCACCTCTACCGACACTAAAAGGAGGACGATGTGGTCATATCTGGATTGCCTTTGATTTTAAGTTTGCTCGATCCGGACTGACTGGAAACTGAACAATAATGGCGACAACGCGATGTACCCGTTGCCGCCTCCGCTTGAGCTTTCATCAAATCATATGGCAACAATAGTTAATGCTTCCCTGATGAAATTTAATAAGGCTGAAATATATACAGAGTTGGCCACCACACTTGTTCCCCCACTGTATTCTTTAATTAATCTTAATTCCAGGTTTCCTCCGTCGCCTTTTTTGGTCAGAATTAATAATACCACTAACGGCATTTTTACTCCTGTCTTTCCATTTCTAATTTTGGCACAGGAGCAGCAATCTTGAAGGGAATGGGGAAAGGAACAAGTCGATTACATCGCCCCTACAACTTGGCTGGTACTTTATGGACCCTGGAGAGAGGAAAAGCAAAGATGACCCCGGTGAAATGAATGGCAAAATTGACTTCGGTGGAAGTTGAGCTTAGAATGTATATGAATCAGAATACCGCGAGGTATTTTGGTCTGACGCTCTAAAGATTCTGTCAGCTCACCGCCTTTAGATAGCGTAAAGATAATGAATTAATTAAACTATCACAGCCTTCTCTATTAAAT
>NC_069002.1:31516104-31517514 GCF_001194135.2 Octopus bimaculoides | reverse complement strand
GCGTTTTGCTCCATTTATTATTATTCTTCATATCTACTCAAAATACATCACTTTAACTTGGTATTTCTACCTATTAACTGGTTATGATATCCCAGTTTTCGTGTAATTTTTGCTACCCTGGTAACTATTAACATATTTCCATTATCGAAGTTTTTTCAACCGAGATAATATTAATATATACATAAATTAATATATATATATATATGTATATATTGTACTGTAATATATTTATCCACAGCAACAATGGAAAAATTCGCTGTTAAAAGATTTCTATAGACGTATCATTTTGATAGGGAAACAACAATTGCATTTTTACAGAAAAACAGTCTCTTGGGGATGCACCACAGAAAAGTAGACCCTTGCTATCGATAAGGTAGTGTCATGCAAGAAAAACGAAAGCGTGACAGACATGAAAAATACCGACCTATCCCTCGTCTCCGAGAGGGATATCAAACTTCACGTTCTGTTCGGAAAGGTTTTTTTTTTTTTTTTTTTCATTGTTTGGACGTCAACAAGAAATTACAATGCAATCTGAGTGTGTGAAATTTTAGAACCGACGTTCGTTTTTGTAACGGAAACGCCCATAAACAAAGCAGTAACTCTTAACAGGAAAGGTAACTGACTGGCATATGTGCCATGAGGTGTGTGTGTGTGTGTGTAGAACCATGGCTTCTCATTGTCAACGAAGTAAGATGGTTGGAACAAATGATATAACCCCCATTCAGACTGACGAGATGAGATTTGCTGATCGAAGCAAATACAATCATGAGGAGGTAACAGTTATCCCCAATTAAACCTGGATCTTCTCTTAGAAGAAACTATACTGCGGTAGACACCATATCGGCTTTTGTGCAAAATACACTCGTGTTTTCATTGCTAGCGGGGGAGGGGGATAAATCCATCGCGATTTCGACCTCGTTTGGTCTTGTCAATGATAGACGCTCGAGCGCTAGAGTTACAATCATGAAAGAATGCTAAATGGCGACAAAGCACTTCTCTCTCTCTGAAGACAGTGACGCAGATGCACAAGGCCAGCAATTTTGGGGGAGAGGTAAGTCGATTACGTCGATCTCAGTATTCAGCTGGTACTTATTTTAGTAGCTCCGAAGGGATGAAAGGCAAAATCGACCTCGACAGAATTTGAACTCAGAACGTGTAGTGGAACGAACTATCACTGAGCAACATGTCCGGTCCGGTAACGATTTTGCCAGCTCACTGCTTTCCAAATTATGGCGATCCTTCGATAGCAGTACCAAAGATCGGCCTTTTCCGTAAAAAGTGTTGGAGGGAAAGAGGGAAACGACGTCGTAAAAGCGAAAGAGATACAGAGAGCGCGATTTCTTTTGAAGGGTTTACGATTAGGGTTTTAGGGTTAGGGTTTGAAGGGTTTAGGGTTACGGTTACGGTTAG
>NC_069002.1:31514888-31515775 GCF_001194135.2 Octopus bimaculoides | reverse complement strand
GTGTGTGTGTGTTATACTGGTACTCCACCACCGCTTAACAGCCGGTATTTGGTTTACTCGTTTCCGTAACGTAGCTCCCATAACATAGCGATTCGGCAAAAGTTACGGATAGAATAACTACCAGACTTTAGAAAACAAGCGCAGATGTCGATTTGTTCAATTAAAAAAAAAAAGAGCCTTCAAGGAGGTCCCCAGCATGGCCTCAGTCTAATGACAAACATTTAAAAGATAGAAAATATACTGTTTGAAGAATCATAAAGTTTGGTGTCTAAAACGCAATGGGACTGAACCCGGAACCAAGTTTCTTACCACACAGCTATGCCCTCGTTTTTTTTTTTTTCTTTTTGCAGAATCGCAATTTACGACACTGAAAGTTTTCACATTCGAAGAAATTAGATTCTTTCCGATTCTATTCTACAGGAACGTCGCGGATAGAAAAAAATAAATAAATAACACGCAAAGGTAATACTGCATGCACATTACGTACAATACCCTAAGCAGGCCCTTCACCAAACCTTGGTGCCTGGGGGTGCTTCAGAATATTCTGGGTGGGCACTAATTGTAATAAAGCTAAAGTGGGATTTCGAAATAAGTGTGTTTGATGGTGCATCATTGAATAGTGAGGGAGAGGTGCCGTCCAGTGTATCCCTTTAGTGACTGGCATGTTAGTTAGACTTCAAGAAATGTATTACAGGAAGATTTTTGGGCTCACATGGCGAAGATGTAAGCGGAATCCTTCCCCAATTTTTTTTTTTTTTTTTACAGAATCCCACGTTTTAGGCTATGGAGATTCCGATTCTAAAATTTTCAAAATTCGCAACTCCAAAATTTCAATCCCCACCCCTCCAATTTCCTTATTTTTCACTTTTTCCGGATTTCTTTTTTTT
>NC_069002.1:31511966-31514741 GCF_001194135.2 Octopus bimaculoides | reverse complement strand
TTTTTTTTTTTTTTTTTTTTGCCAAATACATACAAAAATACGGAGACGCTGATTTTGCAAAAAAAAAAATTAAATTTCAATTTTCAAGCAGGCTATTCACATGCTAGAAATAACAGCTAATTTTTTACAAAACTATGATAACATAATAAAAGAAATATGTAATCACCTTTCTACTCACCTTTCTGCAAAGATTCCTTTAGAGAAATTTCCAGCAGTAATATGACAAAGTGAAATTAAAGTGTTCATTTGAGGAAATATTGAAGCAACTTAATTCAGAGAAAATAATGGATTAAAAAAAACAAAAACAAACGGCATTATTACAACAAGTAAAACGTGCATTTCATTTGTCAAAGTAATTCTGCAAGAATTTGAAATTAACGTTGGTATAATGGTTTTCTCTCTAAATACGTTTCGTTGTTATTCATTTGCCGAAGTAGGGACATATTCGCCATTGTCATTACTCCAAGACATGTTGCTCGAAACCATTAAATTAATAATAAAAAAAAGACTTCGTCTTACAGCCACCTCTACGGACACAGTTTTTTAAATATAATTTTTAAAATTATCTGATGACAAAATGTCAGCTGATTTCTGGACGTTCTCAGCAGTTTACAGAAAGTTTAATAATTTTATTTATTCATTTTTGTTTATGATGTTTTCTATGTGCTGTTGACTACAGCGAAAATATATAAGATAAATGAACAAATATGAAATTGATAAATAAAATTTCCGTAAACTGCAGAGAACGTTGGGAAATCAGCTGGTAAAATTGTGACTGTTGCTATGCCTATACCACACCCACCCAAGTACCTACACACTCCCCACCAATCACCCAAAAAGAAAAGAGTTAAAAATATGACAGCTATGAACGTAAAAAATGCAGTATTAAAAGAAATGATTGAACAGGCCAAATCGGCCAAAATATATAAAAGACCAGAACATATACGAGTCCCTCCCCATACTCTTTTACTTGTTTCAGTCATTTGACTGCGGCAATGCTGGAGCACCGCCTTTAGTCGAGCAAATCGATCCCAAGACTTATTCTTTGTAAGCCTAGTATTGTGGACATAGGCAAATAAAGATGGGTCGTCCAGATTTTATTTAGACAGGATTATTGTAAGAAGTAAGGATAAGAAAATACTTAGTTGTCCACAACACCACATTGTCAACAACAATGATCACAAATTTGTGACCTGTACGCTTAACTTAGATAGCTTATATAGACAGGGATCCAGCTACTGGAAGCTAAACAAGTCGCTCTTGCACTGTGAAGCCTATAGGAACCGGATTAGACAGCTAGTTATGAGGGCATTAACCGGATCCATTCTAAATAACAAATGGTGGTACGCCCTCAAGAGAGCCATAAAATTTGAGTCAATTAGGTTCAGTAAGGAATTAGCTAGTACTAGAAATAGAGTAGAAAGGGATCTAGTTAAGGCACTTGAAGAGGCAATGAGGTCAGGCTCTACATCCAAAGTTTTAGCGGCGCTCGACCAACATCTCAAAGCTAAACACGAAGGGTGCATTGTCAGGGCGAAGATACGTGCAATGGGACAAGAAAGAATCAACGTGGTTGGATGGGCCCGCGTGATGGAGAGCCAACGCGGTAATAACTCAATCATACGGTCTTTGACGGACCCACATGGTCGCTCAGTAAACGAACCCGATTTGTGCAAGGTGTTTCACGAGCATTTCGCCCATCTTTATGG
This sequence comes from Octopus bimaculoides, assembly GCF_001194135.2. NCBI lineage: Eukaryota > Metazoa > Mollusca > Cephalopoda > Octopoda > Octopodidae > Octopus > Octopus bimaculoides. The sequence continues at coordinate 31,513,032 of NC_069002.1, read as the reverse complement.
GAGGACATCGCAGACTTCCTCGCCGCTTCACCGCGTCTCTTGGGGCTGGAAGCGGAATCTTGTGAAGGGCCTATCACAGCTACGGGGGTGAAGGAAGCGTTATCAGATTGCAGCGGGGGCAAGTTGCCTGTGAACTGTATTGTCGTATGCCAGACTTGTTTGGGCACCTACTTGCATGCATCTATACCAACTGGCAGCAGAATGGGAGGATTCCCAAGTCTGTGAGCCCGGGAGGGGGGGCTGTGACGCTGCTAAGAAAGGACCCAAACAAGGGGAACGTAATATTAATAATTTGTATGTATAAATGTGTGCGACTTCAGTTTGTATCCATCATCGATTGACAACCGGTGTCGGTTTGTTTACGCCTACCCTGGTAACATAACGTTTAGGCAGAAAAAAAAATGGTACGATAGAATAAGTACCAGACTTTTACAAAATAAGCACTGCGGTCGATTTGTTCGACTAAGGCCTTTCACAGCGGTTCCAATGACATGGCCGCAGTGCAATAACTTAAAGAAGTAAAAGATAAAAATTATAGTTTCGTAATCACAGGAACTCCGGATAAGAAAAGGTCAATATAAGTCAGATGTTAGGTGTATCAGAGGTCAAAAGTGACCAAAGGGGAAATAAATGATACTGCAAATCTTATCCTAATAGCAAGGAGGTGGGGTTAAAAAGTTTTGACTCGGTAGATAGGAACGGTTTTATATCTACTGTTGTATCCATGTTATATATTGCCATATCTAAATTGGTGTTAACGCGGGCCATTAAATAGCTAACTCATGAAGAAATATATTGTATAATATATATATATATGTATGTATGTATGTATGTATGTATGTATGTATGTATTGTGAGAGGCAGATGCATAGATAGATAAGACAGATAAGTGTTAAAATATTTAATACATGAACCATTAAGTAGCTTCCGAGAAATGTGTATATCCATACACATGCATACATACATAAATGCATACATACTTATATACGTACATACATTCATACATGCATATAATATACATATTAATAGGTATACATACATATACACATATATATATGAATATATA
>NC_069002.1:31510624-31511593 GCF_001194135.2 Octopus bimaculoides | reverse complement strand
ATATATAGTGAAACACAGAGAATTAGATAAATTAGGCAGATAGTGGAGTTAACGGTAGCGTATGCAATAAACTGTTAAATACCTAACTATAAAAATATGGGTGTGTTTGTGCGTACGGGTGTGTGTGTGTGTGTGTGTGTGTGTGTGCGTGCGTGTTAACAAGAAGGTAAGGAAGTTGATAGTTAAACAGACGCTCCCGACAATCCGACCGACAGACAGACAGACAAGTTAGATAGATAGACAGAGAGATAAATAGACAGATAGTAATTACACAAGTCTGCCCAAGTATTGTATGGGCGTAACCAACGTTCCGCCTGGAGAAGGGGCTCTCAATTATTAAAACGGTTCCAGCATTATCCGTCTAGTTTACGAAAAACAAAATTACATTTGTTAGATTGCATGGAGGTACGGGACGAACTTGTCAATCATCTCCAATAACTACGGGTGTGCATTCGTGTATGAAAACAGAATTGTTAAATAATTCAGTGATATTATTGGTGTGAAAAATAAAAGTGAAGACAAACAACAAATATGTTAGTGTTTAACATAGTTAAGTCATGGAGTATTAAAAAGCGAAGTACGGGAGATAACACCGTAGATGTTTCAATATTATTCTGATCTCATCGACGAAACATAATCTTCACTGTATTTGCTTAGGTAGTGATGAAAGAAGCGTTTGCGAGCAAAGGGTAAAGACTCGCTTCGGTCATAAATGACCAAGGGATTGCACCTAGAAAGTTCCCCTTCGAGGTTCAAATCCAGGCAAGGTTGTTTATGGAAGACCAGCAGTCACCCCTGCATGCCAGCCTCCCCTCTCCATGCCACCGATCTTATCCAAGACAAAAGGCAAAGTGGCCGATACAGCTTGGCACCAGTGACGTCACAACTCATTTCTACAGTTGAGTGAATTGGAGCAACATGAAATAAAGTATCTTGCTCAAGAACACAAACACACAGCCCGGTCCGAGA
>NC_069002.1:31509023-31509925 GCF_001194135.2 Octopus bimaculoides | reverse complement strand
TGTGTATATATATATATATATATATATATATATATATATTTATATATATCCCTTCACGCCCAGAATATTTTTCAGACAAATTGAATAAAGGCAAACAGCCGTCGAGCAATTTATAAAATCTTCCATCTACTAAGAAAAATTATAGGGAAAATCTAATGATGGTTAAGTAGACATCTGTTGGAAATTAAAAGAATGTTCATAGATATAGCAACACCAATGGATCGCGTGTGTGTGTGTGTGTGTGCATGTAATTTCTTTTCTTTTTGTTTCCTGCATGCTAGCCGGAAATAGATCTCTTTCCGATTTTGCTGATAGAATAATGCGATTAAAATGCCCTGGTTTTTAGATGCAGTTTTGAGAAAGGACAGAATTTAAACAGAGATTAAATTATATCGGTTTTTGTAAGTGTTTGATAAGTGTCAATGTATGAAACCCTCGTTTCTTGAGGCACTCCGTAACTTGGTACCGACGTAACAGAGGTCCCGACGCATTTACGTAACGATACAAAGAGGAGGTAATCCAGTTTTACCAAAACTACTGTGACTTCACATAACCCTAACCCTAAAAACTAACTCTTAAATTAATCCTAACCCTAAAACTTCAACAGTAATTTTGGTAAAGTTAGATTATCTCCCCTCCACATCGTTACGGAGATGCATCGGGACCTCTGTATTGGCGCCCGTAACTTCTGCCGACTGATGAAAAAAAATGCAGGCGCAGGCGTGGCTGTGTGGTAAGAAGCTTGCTTCCCAACTACATAGGTCTGGGTTCAGTCCCACAGCGTGGGACCTTGGGTAAGTGTCTTCTACCATAGCCCCGGGCCGATCAAAGCTTTGTGAGTGGTTTGGTAGACGGAAACTGAAAGCTCGTTGTATATATGTATATGCCTCTCTCTCTCTCTC
>NC_069002.1:31507495-31509013 GCF_001194135.2 Octopus bimaculoides | reverse complement strand
CTCTCTCTCTCTCTCTCTCTCTATATATATATATATATATATATATATATCTGTGTGTCTTTGTGCCTATGTTTGTCCCCCCTACTCTGCTTGACAACCGGTGCTGGTGTGTTTACGTCACCGTAACTTAGCATTTCGGCAAAAGAGACCGCTAGAATAAATACAGGGCTTACAGAGAATAAATCCTGGGGTCGATTTCCTCGACTAAAACCCTTTAAGGTGGTGCTCTAGCATGGTCGGCGTCGGAGGTGGCGGGAATTCATCTCGCCGCTAGCGATATAAACAAGAGTGCATTTTACACCAAAAGCCAATATGACAATTTCTCTCGTGGTACCTACCGCAGTATACAAGGATGTCCACAAAGTCTGGGTACATGGAGTAAATAAAATCATAACATAAACAATTAAATATAAGAAATAATAATTTCTTAAAGTATGTGTAAATCCCCATGTGGGTACATGGAGTAAATAAAATCATAACATAAACAATTAAATATAAAAAATAATAATTTCTTAAAGTATGTGTAGATCCCCTTTAACCCAGACTTTGTGGACACCCTGTACTTTGTTTTAATGAATTATATTATACAATAGAAATTGATACAGGGTCAAAGTGACACCAAAACTATAACTTTATGGACAGAGACGACAACAGGATTCTTGGTTTAGTATATAGAATTTTCGACTGGCAATCGAATTAGTGATGTTAGGTAGAGAAACATGGAAAATAATGAGTGTATTTGGAATACGCCATCCGAATACGAAAACAGAAAGAATATATTTACTTTAAATACGAAGATGTAAGTAGATAGGAGGTCTTTTGCAACTAAAAATGTATTATGAAATATTTATTGTAGGATTACAAAAACATACCGTAAGGAATATCTCATAGAAAAAGCTAAAAAGAAAAAAAAAATTAAACAAAACAAAGAATTTCTTTCTGTCTTCAACGAAGCCAAAGAATATGGAATAGAAGTTGTGAAGAGAATGGAAGAAAGAACAACAGAAATTATGAAAAGAACTCATAATTGTGCTGAGAAAATGGAATAACAAAATGTGTTGAGATGTTGGCAAGAAAAAGCTCCGCGTGGCACGTTAGTTGACAGCATTGAAGAAACCGGAAGTGAATAATGATTATTCACCGCTCAGGCAGTTTAAAGCTAATCGTCCAGAAATATTGCCAAATATCATCAGGTAAAGAAAGAAATGGTTTCTAACTGGCATATCAGTTTCAAAGGACGACAATATATATATATATATATCTCAAGGATATGAAGAAGCTATTCTAAATATAAAGGCCTAGAAATAGAGCGATCCAGATGTCGGTAAATCATTCAGTTTATGACCCACAAAGTGAAAGAAATAAACAAAATCTTTCGGTTAAAGATCAGAACGTGAAAGTGAAAAACAGTCAGCATTAACTGTCAATGAAATGAAATTGAACGTCACTAATGGAATATATACGAATAATATATATATATATATATATATATATATATATATATATGTGTGTGTGTGT
>NC_069002.1:31503339-31506031 GCF_001194135.2 Octopus bimaculoides | reverse complement strand
TTCCTTGTTTCCGACGAAGAGCTCCGCTCGAAACGTCATATTCTCTCTCTTTCCTTTCCCGAGTGTCTAGTAACACAATCTGTATCACGTCCTCACGTTGTTGTTGTTTTTTTTTGTCTTTTTCCTTTTTTTGAACCTATATATATATATATAAGAAAACGTATGTACTTGGATCAATTTGTTCGTCCCAGCATGGCTGCAGTCCAATGATTGAAACCAGTTAAAGGTAAAAGTATAAAATAGCATACACCCCAGTCATGGAAGCTCTAAAACTGGTCAAGGACGCGACCGTTGTTCTTATTTAAACGATTAATACAAAACAATTACTGAATCTTTTCGCTAACCGCCATTTCTCATATAAATCCTATTCTCTGCTCCCTTGTTTATTACCTCCCTTGTCTCTCCACAACCTGGATGCAAGACTACATTCTATAGTAATATAATTAAATATAATAGATTATGGGAGACAAAAAAGGGGGAAAAAACAGTGATATACAACGTTACTGGAACCAGTAGGCACGTGTTCTCGTCCCTCTCTGTATTATAATAACTCCTCGTCCGTTATCTTTGTGGTGTGTGTGTGTGTGTGTGCCTGTTTGTCTGTGAGTGTGCATCTGGATGTGTGTATATGCAGTTTGTGTGTGTGTCTTGGAGAAAGAGATAGAGAGGTAGGTAGAGAGAGGGAGAGAGCGAGTATGTGTAGCGCACGCGCGTGTATGTGGTTTCAGAGTGTATGTGCGTGTGAAAGAGTGGATTCTGAATCATTGTGTGTGTGTGAGTGCGTGTGTGCGCGTGTATGCGGTCTGTGAGTGTATGCATATGTGCAAAAGTGGACGTGTGTGTTATGTGTATGTGCCAGTGTGTACATCTGAGTGTATATGTTTAGCGTGTGAGTATCTTTGTGTATGCATGTGATTGTGTATGCGTATGCGTTTGACTCACATTCACATATACATACATATGTGAGTGTAAGTATATAAGTAACCGTTCGTGTCCCTCTTCCCTCCACCCTATCACACCTTCTTTTCATCATCACCATCATCATTTTCATTTTTTAGTTGTTCTTTTTCATCTTCTTTTCCTTCTTTTTCTCTTTCCTCTTTACCATCATCACCTCCAACCACCACCGCCACCCCCACTACATCTCTTCCCCCTTTTATTTTACCCATTTTACAATCAAATATCCACTTACCTCCCCTTCCTGCCACTACCTCACCTCCATATACTTATGTATCGAGAGAGTGGAGGGAGGAAGGTTTCTATTCCTCCCTTCCTCTCTACCCACACTTACCCCCACCTCTATTTTGCTTTTTTCCAACAAATTTTGTCTCTACATTCCTATTAACTCTTTCTGCCTTTCTATTTCTTCTCTCTCTCTCTCTCTCTTTAGTTACTTTCTTTCTGTTTCCTCTCACTCCCTCTCTCTTTGACTCGTCCATGTCACTCTCCCTCTCTGACTCTGCTTCTTTCGCGTCCTCTCTTTGCTTTCTCCTTTCTCTTTTCATTTCTGTCCCTCTGCTTCCTCTTCTCTCTCCTCCTCTCTTTCTACGCCCCTTCTCTCTGGTTTATCTTTCCCTTCCTTTCTCTCTTCAAGCAATCTTTCTTTTCCTTCTTTCTACTCATTTTCTTGCACCCTTCACCTTCATCTTTTCTCTCTCCTTCTCCTCTCTTCTCTCACTATCTTTCTACCCTACCTGTCTCTCCTTTAGCCTTTCTCTCTCCTCTCTTCGCCTTCTTCCTCTCTCTCTCTCTCTCTTCCTTCAACTCGGTCCTCTGTCTTTCTTTCTCACCCCTACGACTCTCTCTTCTCTCCCTCCACTTTTCTTTCTCCTTCCCTTTTCTTTCCCTCTCACTGTCTCTATTTATATCTACCTCCTCTCCCTCTTCTCTCTCTTCGTCTTCCTTTCCCTCCCCTTACATATTACTCTCTTCTGTCGCTACCTTTCCTTCTCTTTCTACCCGCCTGTCCGCCTCTCTCCCTCTCTATCTCTACTTCTCCCATTTTCTCCCCCTCTCTCTATCTTTCATTCCTTCTCTTTCTCTCACATATATATGTATATGTATATGTATATATATATGGATAATGTGTCAATCCACTACAGCTGTTTCCAACGAATTTTTTATTGATTAATAAAAATATTACATCAACAGGAAAAATCATTTTCATCAGGTGTATACATGAATCATACCATTGAAAAACATTCAAAAGCCAATGGCATGTGCACTTTCAGGATTTTATACGACGGGACTCTGTCAGTCCCCGTCAATCAAATCCACTCACTCTTACGTCTTCGATGTTCTGCCTGGTCAAAAGTGGATAATATCCAAATCTGACCGGAGTTAACTCCTTTACTTACCGGATATCGAGCTTGTGCTAGTGGAGACCTCTTGCATTCTTGACTTCCGGAGTACATCTCTGCTCACTGCTATCAGGGCGTAGATGGCTATCAGGGCGTAGATGGCTATCAGGGCGTAGATGGCTATCAGGGCGTAGATGGCTATCGGTGCGTGCGAAGACTGTGAGTCGGGATGGTTGTCTCAGCGCGTCTCCCGCGCAATCCTCCGGGGTAACGCATATTCCTTTTTTTTTTCTTTCTGTCGGGCCCCCGAGGCAGACTGGTGAATCTTTTTAGTTATAGCTCTTGTACCTCACTGGTACACCTTAATAATAAAACAAAAACTACTGATGTTA
>NC_069002.1:31498586-31503329 GCF_001194135.2 Octopus bimaculoides | reverse complement strand
GCGCGTAATTTTGTATTTTCGTCACTGCATAAATTATTTCGAAAAAGACATTCGAGTGAGATCGTTGCCAGTGCCACTGGACTGGCTCCTGTGCAGGTGGCACGTAAAATACACCATTTTGAGCGTGGCCGTTGCCAGTACCACCTGACTGACCTTCGTGCCGATGGCACGTAAAAGCACCCACTACACTCTCGGAGTGGTTAGCATTAGGAAGAGCATCCAGCCGTAGAAACTCTGCCAAATCAGATTGGAGCCTGGTATAGCCATCTGGTTTCACCAGTCCTCAGTCAAATCGTTCAACCCATGCTAGCATGGAAAGCGGGCGTTAAACGATGATGATGATGATGATGATGATGATGATGATGATGATGATTATATAATTGTTCAGGTTAATAGTCACTATGGGACCACAATCGAAGACTGCATGACGTGTTCGTGGCCGGTCGAAATTTACGTGAAACGGGTTTGTGACAAATCGAAGGCTAAATGACATAGGTATTAGCAAATCGAAGACTTAGTGACGTAGATATGAGGAGATCAAAAACGGGAGTTTTAGTGGTATAAGTCTGTGACAGATTGACAAACTTGTAACACAAGTTTGTGACAAACTATAGAGTGACAAATGTTTGTAACAAACTTTGTAATAGAGGTTTATAACATACCATGGATTGAATGACGAACGTTTGTGACAATCCAACGACTATGTGACATAGGTTTCTAACAGACGAGCAACAGACACAGGTTTGTGACAGACTATAATGTAACACAAGTTTGTTTTTCTAGTTTCTTCTGTAGGTCAGCTTCTGAATTCAGCTGGCAGCAGGCGGCCAATGATTGAGGCTTTTGTCTGAGAAAGGTGAGTGGGGTGGTTCAAGGAGTAAAGGAGAGTGAGACAAAGGTGATGAAGAAGAAGATGTAGGACAAGAGAAACAATAGTGAGAGGGAAAGGAGGAGTAGAGGACGTAGAGACGGAGGAGATTAAAAAATATAGTAAAAGATGGAGGAACAGGGAGGCAGAGGCGGGAAGCGGGAGAACATACGAGAGGGGAGAGGCAGAAGGTAAGAAGATGAGGGGAGTAAGGGGGAGAAAGGGATAGAGAAATGAGAGGATGTTAGGAACAAAAACAGTAGATTGGATGAGAGTGAAATTGTTTGATGGAAGGAAGAGGAGATCCAGGAGTGTGGGTTGAGGATGGGGAGGAGGAGTAGGTCTAAAGACGGGAGAGTGTGAAGAGAGAAAGAGAGAGAGGGGGTAACGAGAGTATATTAACAGAGTATGAAGAGAGAAAGGGAGAGTAAAGGAATGATGGGAGGGTAAATGGAGTGTAAAAACGGACTAATGTAATGATATTGGATGTTGCATCTTTATTTAAATAAAATTCATTTTCAATACTGAGCTGTAAAAGTTAGCTCATTAATGCTTATTGTTTCCCTCCTCCTCCTCCTCCTCTTCTTCTTCTTCTTCTTATTATTATTATTATTATTATTATTGAGTGAGAGATCAGTGCATGCCATCAAAATGACACTGGGGTACAAATATAATACGAAGCCCGGTATATCCATCATGACTACCCGTCTGATAAGAGTACACCAGGCACATGCATCACAACCACATGTGCATAACATGGTGACCTCATATCAAGAAAAACAGTGCATGACCCTGCATGTGGGGACCCAGTTAGAATTTTCTCCAGGTCGAGTAGCCCTTCCCGTTCAGTAGGTCTCTGAATAAAGATTGTTTAAGGATGATGAATGAAACACCCATGTTTTCAGAAGTGAATTATTCAAACCTCAAAGAATTCCTCTCAACACATGGCTATGATGCTCCCCCACTACTTCTGCTCGTGATCAGAGATGCATATATCGTCAAACACCAAAAGACATGCTCAACTTGTTATGGCCAAACAACTGACCAAGCAAATCTGTGGTATTGAGCAGAATATTTGCCGTTGCCCACCTTATTATACCAAGACCAAACAAATGTGCGATAAAAAAAATTATATACATAAATAAATATATATAAAAATAAATAAATAAATAAATAAATACATAAATAAATAAATAAATAAATATATATATATATATATCTGTAAAAATACGTGACACTTGTTCAGTAGCCGTGATAAAACTCCGAGTTTCGGATGCCAGGGTGGGAGCCCACGCCAACATCTCTTCAGTTATCCGGCCATCCGAAACTCGGAGTTTTATCATGGCTACTGAATAAGTGTCATATTTTTACAGATAAATTCCTCTATTTGCATAATATCGAGGTCTCTTTCTTTCTTTGGTTGTCCCTCCTATATATATATATAAATATATATATATACACACACATGTATACAATATAATGTTACAGATGGCTGTATGTGTGTGTGCGCCTGTATATGTATGTATATTGTGGGTGTATGCGTGCATGTATGTGGGTGTGTGTGTATGTGTGCGTATAGGTGTTTGCGTTTTCGAAATGTCTTGATTGTAAACATGGAGTTACAAAGTATGAAGTTTCAGACTCGATACATGTGTATATGTGTGTATGCGCGTGTGTGCATGTATGTATGTATGTATGCATGTATGTATCTATGCATGCATGGCTGTATGTACACATACATGCACACAGATACAGACATTTATTTAGAGAGAGTAAGAGATAGAGACAGAGAGACGTACGAACACACACACACACACACACACACACACACACACACACACTCTCTCTCTCTCTCTCTCTCTCTCTCTCTCTCTCTCTCTGCCCGCAACCCTCAACGTTCACCCAGACGTCTTCCTGCTCCCAACTAATTGTTGTATCAGGATCCGCAGTGAAAGTAACTGGAGTGTAGACAAGTTGTGTTTAGTTTTATTACTATAATTCTTACTTCACCGTTTGGTTGTTCGTGTTGCTGTTGTAGTCATCGTCGTCCTCGTCGTCGCTGTTGTTGTTGTTGTGAATGTGTATATGAATATGTGAGTTGTCTTGTGTATATATATATTATGCACGCACACACACATGCACTCACGCATACATACATTCATATATGTACATGTTTGCACACGCAGACACAGACACAGACATACAGACACAGGTACACACACACACACACACACACACACAAAATAATGCAAAATAAGAATCAGTGTGAGGAAGAATTGGCAAACGTCTGGTGGACGACGATGATGATGGTGATGGTGGTGATGGTGGTGATGTGTGTGTGTGTGTGTGGATGTTGTAGGTTTTGTGAGTACGGGAGGGTCTTGAAGGTTCCTTGAGTCGTTCAATTGCAAATGGCGTCAGGACTCTAACAAACTGATTGATGGACAGAACGATTAAACAAACAATTAATTCATTAAATGGTTAATTACATATCTTGTTGAATAATAATAATAATGATGATGATGATGATGATTTCAAATTTTGCCACAAGGGCAGCTTGGGGAAAAGGATTAAGTCGACTACATCGACCTCAATGCATAACTGGTACTTATTTAATCGACCCCAAAAGGATGAAAGCCATTTTGTCCGGCGTGCAAACGATTCTGTCAGTTCACCGTCTTCATAATAATAATAATAATAATAATCCTTTCTACTTGAATGCGTAAGGCCTCAAATTTGGGGAAAAGGGATTAAGTCCATCGACCCCAGTGCGTAACTGGTACTAATTTTATCGACTCCGGAAGGATGAAAGGCAAAGTCGACCTCGGCGGTTTCATAACAATAACGATGATAATAAAAAGTGAAGAAATTATTAACAAAACTCACGCCCCCACCACCGAAAAAATACAATGTTTTCAACACGTCAAGAGTCTCGCAGAAAAACAACATGCACACAGCACGCATGCGCGCACACACACACACGCGCGCACTCACGTACAGACACACACAGGTAAACTTAAAATACATCGTTTCTCAATCATTCACAACGTTACACTGAATGACGTCATAACGTTTTTCGTTATTTGAGTTCATAGACGCCATTATTATCACCCCATAATCCTATATTAATTCTACCTTGTCTCCAAAAAACTGCCTTTTTTTCCAAAGGTTCCAAACACGAAACTCCCGAGTTACCAGTAACAAATGCACAAGAAATCTTAGGTGTTTACTCGGGTGCTGTGGGTTTTCTGTGAAAGAATGCCTCCAACCAGACGAAAATAACTAGATATTTACGTCAATACGATACAGAATACTGTTTGGCATGAGTCCAAGGAAACAGAAGCTTGTTGCCAAATTCTACATTTCTAACTGAAAACAGAAACACACACATACACACACACACTCACACGCACGAACATATACATATACCCGTATATATATTTATAAATATATGTGTATACATGTGTGTGTACACTTAGAGAAAGAGAGGAAGAGAAAGAGAAGGTACGGAGTGTGGAAGACGGGATTATAGAGTTGCACGACAATATGTCAACGCTAATGAAATGGTGACGAAATGACACTCTACCTGTATACCTTTAATGTCTTTTAAGGCGGGAGGTTGCATGCTGTTATATTGAAGAACAGCGTGCTGTTCCTACCTCTTCCATACACCCCTCTTAGATACTGGAGGTGAGGCCGTATTGCCAGAAGGTGTCGAAATCTTAATGATTTCCAGTCGACAGCTGATAAATGGAGCGTCCCGTAGTAGTGAGTTGTATATGAAATGTGTACAAGTATGTGTGTGTGTGTGTGTGTGTGTGTGTGTGTGTGTGTGAGAGAGAGAGAGAGAGAGAGAGAGAGAGAGAGAGAGAGAG
>NC_069002.1:31497012-31498259 GCF_001194135.2 Octopus bimaculoides | reverse complement strand
TATATATATATATATATATGCGACGGGATTCTTTCAGTTTCCGTCTACCAAATCCACTGAAAAGGCTTTGGTCGGCCCGAGGCTACAGTAGAAGACACTTGCCCAAGGTGCCACGCAGTGGGACTGAACCCGAAATGATGCGATTGGTGAGCTTCAGTCATTACACCCGGCTATGCTAGAACACCGCTTTGATGAATTTTGGTCGAATGAATCAACCCCTATCGAACCCACATGGATTTGGGTTCAGTCTCACTGCGTGACACCTTGGGCAAGTATCTACTACTATAGCCTCGTTTTGAACAAGGCCACGTGACTGGATTTGGTAGAGGAAACTGAAAGAAGTCCGTCGTACACACACACACACATATATATATATGTGTGTGTATGTAACTGTGTGTGTGTTTGTTCCCCCATCACCGCTTGACAACCGGTGTTGGTGTGTTTATGTCTCCGTAACTTAGCGACAAAAGAGGATAGTACTAGGCTTTTAAAAAATAAGTCCTAGGGTCGCTTTCTTTGACCAAAAAGCATTTGTGGCGATGCTCCAGCATGGCTGCAGTCAAATGACTGAAACAAGTAAAATAACAATATATATTGAAACCTAACTGAAGAGTGACTCAAGCACTGAGATTTTAATACGTTAGCATTTGTGTGTATTTGTGTTGCGCAGACAGACAGACAGACAGACAGACAGACAGATAGATAGATAGATAGATAGATAGATGTGAGTGTATGTATGATAGAAACAAATATCCAGTGAGATAAAAGTTGGAGAGAGAGAGAGAGAGAGAGAGACGGAGAGAGAGACGGAGAGAGAGAGAGAGAAAGAGAGATAGATTTCGTACCCCCACCCTCATACAAATCTAAATTCAATAAAGCAGACGATAATGTATTGTGGCGCGAAAGTTGTCTCGTCAGTGTCACATTTGGATGTTCACTGTTTCTTTAGAGTATCTAGCTTACTGGCAGCGTATGATACACATACACACGTGTGTGTTTGTGTGTGTGTGCGTGTGTGTATGTGCGTAATACAAGCGCCTATATAAACGCACACACACATGCAAATATACGCGTGTATATACATATATATGTGTATGTGCATATATATTATATATGTATATATACATGTGTATGTGTGTATCTATCTATATAGGTATATATAAAATCGTTAATAAGTATACAGGTATATATTATAAATAAATATATAAATATATAAATATATAAATAAATATATATATATATATATA
>NC_069002.1:31491361-31496865 GCF_001194135.2 Octopus bimaculoides | reverse complement strand
ATGTACATATTTGTGTGTGTATTTATATATATATATATATATGTTTGTATATCTCTCGCACACACATACACCATATACGCACATATATATAAAATATGTGCGTGCCTTTGTTTGATAGAGACCCTGTCTCACATACAATAATGCGTACATACAACACATACACCACATTGCACACACACACACACACACACACACACACACACGCGCGCATTTGGAACTGAGAAAGTATTAAGTTTGACGACAGAAGATATCAGACAACAATATCTTGTAATATTTTACTGACGTCTTTTATACATTGAAGTGAAAGAATGTTTTAACAGCAGGGCTTAAATGGTTCAACTAGTTCATAGATGAAGTTTCTGTCATCAAAATTACGGAAACATCTTAGCAAATAATAATAATAAACCTTTTTATTGAAGGCACAATGCCTGGAATTTGGGGGAAGAAACTAGTCGATTACATCGACACCAGTGTTCTTCTTTAATCGACAAACAGACAGACAGAAAATTGCGTTAACGCATTTAATACATGAAGCGTTAAAAAGCTAACTGAAAATAAATTACCGAGGAAAAAAATATATGAGCCAGTTACTAATTAATATCTTCATTTTACCAGCAAATATATAAACACGACTTGAAGCAAAAACTTTAAAAATTACTAAAAAGAGACAAGAATAAGCCCCGTCATTTTTGACAGGCACTACGATAGTCTTACGAAGCTGAATGACTAACAAGACAGAATTGTTGTAGAATTTATATAGTTAAAGGACGAATACCAGTTCTGTTGCAAAAGGACGACTTGCATTTGATGAATAAACAAAATAATTAGTTAATTCTTAGGAAAGCAGTGATGTACTTTTTAAAAAATAAAACTTGTTAAATGTGTCAAGAAGGGGGAGAAGGTTTGTTAGAGTCGGTAAGTCAGTGATGGTGATGCAGAAGAGTGAGTGATGAATGATATGATTGAGAGAGGTAGACGGTTGCAGAGGAGGTGAGAGTGAGAGAGAAAAAGCGAAAGAAAATGTGTGTGTGAGAGAGAGAGAGGGGGAGTTTCAGTAAGTGTTGATGTGAAACAGATAGAGAAAGGCGAAGTGAGAGGAGATAACAGAGAGTGAGAGAAGGAAAGGGATGTGATAAGAAGTGTAAATGATGTGTGTGTGTGTGGTGTCAAAGAGACAAAGAGAAAAAGGAGAGCCGAGAGAGAGAGCGCGAAGGAAGGTGAGAGAGAGAGAGAGTTACGGAAGGAGAGAGAAGAAGAGAGGAGAAGCAGAAGGTTAAGAAGAAAGAAGCATTTTTGTCAAAATCACATTTACGAGAAATATATATTTACTGTCGACCAACTCATATACCGCGCCCATGCACACACACTCACAAATTAGAGTGTGTTATAGTTTGAGGTGGAGCCATTTAGGTGACAATATCCGAGTGATACAAGATATAGTGTTTTGGACTCACTAAATTTGATAACCTTGATTAACATAAGCGGCTTCCACTGTTTGTTTGCGTGTAATGTGCATATATATCTCTTATCTTTTACTTGTTCTGTCATCAGACTGCAGCCAAGCTGGGGTACCACCCTGAAAAACTTTTTGTCGAAGGAATCTAATCCAGTATATAACAGAAACGTAAACACACCCGCACCGGTTGTCAAGCGGTGGCATGGTACAAACACAGCGCTAGTGTAATGAACATTATCGACCGCACATGCACGAGCAGGAAATGGTTTGTTCGCCGGTAGGCTGCGGATTAGTGTTGCGAGGATGTCACATTCAAAGCGCTAAGCGCAGCCTACCGGCAAGCAAACCCCTTACGAAACTGAGCATGTGAGGTGTGTGGTGTATCGCTGACCACTACACATATATTTTTTTTCTCTCCTTGTTTCTTTCTGTGTTCCTTTCTGTTGAAGAGCGTAGGCTCGAAACATTAAAGACTTTCTCTATTCCCGAGCGTTATACTAATACATCCATTTGTTGTTTACACCACCTGTCTTCGCCTGTTGTTTTTTCGTGAATGTAAAGTTTCCTTCTCGGGTCACACTGATACACAAGGACCGGTTTCCTTGGCGTATTTGTTCTCCACTTGGACGGGATGCCGGTGCGTCGCAGAATTAAGGATTTTTCTAGCTGAGTGGTCCGGAGCAAAAGAATATTAACGCGTTTAACCAGAGAGGAAGTGGGTGGTTAGATACACGAAGAGGTTTGTGACACAGGGGTTAAGCGGTGAACCATGGAAAGAGGAGCAGACGAGAGGAACAGGTTAGGTTCGATGAGATGAGGTATGACAATACATACAGTGAAGACCTCAATAAAATGTAAGCACAATCGATATGATATAATGATTTGGGATAGAGAAGAGAAACTGTGCACAGTTGTAAGAATTAGCTGCCCAGCGGATATTAACATAAAACTGAAAATCAGTGAAAAAGAGAACACCTATGCTGAACTATTGAGAAATTTACAGTTATTCTATCCAGATTACAAGTTCAGGTTTATACCTGTAATTATTGGGGCGCTGGGATATGTAACACACTGCCTAAATACCAATCTTGAGAAATTAGGCTTCTCAAAACCAGAAAGGAAAAAGCTAATTTGAAGACTACAGATACATCACTAGAACTGTAAATATCTGTAAAACTTACCAGAAGTTTATCATTTAAATATATATGAGCATATCTAGATATGTAACTCTATGCATGAGAATACATAAATAAAACATACAAACCTGCACATACATACATACATTGTTGTTGTTGTTGTTGGCACTCCGTCGCTTACGACGTCGAGGGTTCCAGTCGATCCGATCAACGGAATAGCCTGCTCGTGAAATTAACGTGCAAGTGGCTGAGCACTCCACAGACATGTGTACCCTTAATGTAGTTCTCGGGGATATTCAGCGTGACACAGTGTGACAAGGCTGACCCTTTGAATTACAGGCACAACAGAAACAGGAAGTAAGAGTGAAAGAAAGTTGTGGTGGAAGAGTACAGTAGGGTTCGCCACCATCCCCTGCCGGAGCCTCGTGGAGCTTTCGGTGTTTTCGCTCAATAAACACTCACAACACCCGGTCTGGGAATCGAAACCGCGATCCTATGACCACGCGTCCGCCGCCCTAACCACTGGGCCATTGCGCCTCCACATACATACATACATACGTCATCAAAAGCCTCTGCCAACTGCAGTTTCTGATCAACGATAGCCTCTAATCAACTACAGCCTTTGATCAACAACAGCGTTTGGTTAACCTTACTGCAGAACGTGTTCCTACCTTATTTTGTTCGAGAAGAATCTCATTAGCCAGATTTCGATCGCGAAGAATCTCATTAAGACCGATCTACCATTGTGTAATCTAATTTATATATAAGACAGACAAATACAGGTTTATCAAGTGCCCTACAACATAGATTATTGGTTTATCAAAATTATCTCCGCCTCAAGATAATGTACCATAATTACCAAATGGTAATTAAGATGAGGTCCACTTGAGAAGGGGAGATAATCTCAAGATTCAAGAATTCTCCAAAGTTGACATGCCATTAAGTAAAAGACAGACTAACTGTCTAGAGATAAGAGGACAGCCATAGGATACGTGTTCCGGGTTCAATAGCCATCATCAGCGTGACAAATACCCAACATAATCTCCAGTAGCCAAGGGAAATGGACTTATACAATAAAAAAAAAAACAGAGAATTGTAGCTTGTGATTGCCATCATCTTGAGGTAGAGACCCTTTAAATAAATCAAGACTTTATGTTGTATAGTATTTGATATACCTATATTTATCTATGATATTCAAATGCATTCCGCTGGCCATTCTGGGCTATTTTTTATTAATAACTGAAACAAACAAAAGATATAAGATAAAAGATACATTCAATACATAAAGCGATCTTCTTTGTCTAAAGAAATTCAGACAACGGCTAACCAAGGCAAGAACGTCCATGGAAAAGTTTAATAATATCTTGTGCGCAAAAGTGTCCCAAGTTAAAAAAAGAAACGAAGCTAGTGCAAGCGCTCATTCAGCTTATACGCGTTTATGGTTGCGAAGTATGGACTCTGGACAAATTTGAAGAGAATAAAAATCGATGCGTTTGAAAGGTGGGTGTATAGGAGAATGTTACGTGTCTCTTATACAAGGACCATTGGACAAATGAATGTGTGCTACAAGTAGATGAAAGATGACAACTCCTAAACATTGAGGAAAAACAAAAGTTCATCTATTATGGCCATATTCGACGAAGCAAGGGTCTGGAAAACATTATCACGTAAGGAAGAGTGGAAGATGGTGGATCAAGAGGCAGGCAAAGAACGCAATGGATGGACAGTATCACGACCTGGTTAGAGAGAAGTGGCGAGGCGGCTGGAGAACTGGCGCTTAATCGGAAAGACTTTCGTCGCAGTGTTTTCAATGCGCTGCAGAGGTACGATACATGACAAGATATAAGTTAAGAGAGATTTGACTGTTATTTCTAGCACATCGACGGACCACATAGTAGTTCTCTCAGTCATCAGTGGCGTTGTTGAATGATTTGCTTCTACCGTTGTTGGCGAGGAGAGAAGAAGAAAGCGATGTTATGGCCTCTACACCACTCACACACACACTCACGCACGTTTATGCTCACGCACACTTATACTCACGCACGCTCACACTCACACTCTACCTCAACAACAAAAGGCCTGGACAGCTGCTGCGAACACTACATTCATAACTTCTCACCTGTCATCGTTCGTTGCTTAATCACACACACACACACGCACACACCATACAAACTATCTATCTGTCTATCTATCTATCTGTCTGTCTATAACGATATTTATTCCAGTGAACAAACTTTTGTATTCCTTTTGGGCCAGTTGCTGCACTCACTCACAACATTTGATATTGAATCATTTTTGTTGCCACATATCATAGGCGCAGGCGTGGCTGTGTGGTAAGAAGCTTGCTTCTTCACCACATGGTTCCGGGTTCTGTCCCACTGCGTGACATCTTGGGTGGGTGTCTTTTACTATAGCCTCGGGCCGAACAAAGCCAAGTGAGGAGATTTGGTAGACGGAAACCGAAAGAAGCCCGTTGTGTGTGTATGTGTGTCTTTGTGTGTGTTTGTATCTCATCACTGCTTGACAACTGGTGTTGGTGTGTTTACGTCCACGTAACTTAGAGAGCGATAGAATAAGTACTAAGCTCAAAAATAAGTCCTCGTCTTCTTCTTCTTAATAATAATAATAATTAATTCGTTCTATTGGCCACAAGGGCTAATATCAATTAAAAACATATAAGGACAAAGACAGGACGAAGGTTACAAAAGGTTTTGTCCGAAAAGGGAGGAAAGTTCGTCTAAACAGAGGAAGAAAACGGAGAAAGATATAATAAATAAATAGATAAATAAATAAGTAGAACTCCCAAAGGGGGAGGCGCTTCGAAAAAGGAAAGGTTACACGTGGAAAAACCCATAAAACCACGGGAGCCTGGTCAGAAAAAATAAGAAAGGGGTATAGAGCCCTTTCTCCTT
>NC_069002.1:31489720-31490694 GCF_001194135.2 Octopus bimaculoides | reverse complement strand
ATATATATATATACGACGGGCTTCTCTCTCTCTCTCTCTCTCTCTCTCTCTCTCTCTCTCTCTGTATCTATGTGTGTGTTTATGTGTGTGACTTTGTGTCTGTCCCCCTCCTCGCTTGACAACCGATGTCGGTGTGTTTATGTCCCGTAACCTAGCTGTTCGGCAAAACAGACCGATAGAATAAGTACCAGACTTACAAACAATAAGTCCAGTGATCGATTTCTTCGACTAAAAGGCGGTGCTCCAACATGGCCGCAGTGAAACGACTGAAACAAATAAAAGAATAAAATAACATTTTAGAATTTATCCCTTTTCATAACATGGCCGGCACTTGTCTAAACAGGTGTGAGTGTGGGTGTGGGAGAAAATGTATCTGTTTTCTCGGTTTCAATCGACCCCGAAGCATTAGTAGCCAACGAAGCGTATCGGTGGCCACTCGCTTTGACTTTTGCAAAGAGCCCTCAGACAATAACACCACCAACTCCAACACCACCATCAGCAACAACATCGCTAACAGCCAAAGCAAGACCACTAATACCAGCATGACCCGTGACAACAACAACAACGACATCTGCAAGAACAACACCAACAACAATAAAAGTAGTAATGAAAACAGCAGCACAGCAACAATAATATCATAACTCATCAGCAGCAGTATCAGCATCAAGAAAAGCGCTGACGTCTACAACAGTATCAACAGTAATGCTATTTACGAAGACAGTAACGAGAATACACCTTACTCTAGGCGTAGGAGTGGCTGTGCGGTAAGTAGCTTGCTTACGAACCACATGGTCCCGGGTTCAGTCCCACTGCGTGGCACCTTGGCCAAGTGTCTTCTACTATAGCCGCGGGCCGACCAAAGCCTTGTGAGTGGATTTGGTAGACGGAAACTGAAAGAAGCCCGTCGTATATATGTATATATATATATGTATGTGTTTATGTGTTTGTGTGTCTGTGTTTGTCCCCCTAACATC
>NC_069002.1:31482592-31489330 GCF_001194135.2 Octopus bimaculoides | reverse complement strand
TCTAGGCGTAGGAGTGGCTGTGCGGTAAGTAGCTTGCTTACGAACCACATGGTCCCGGGTTCAGTCCCACTGCGTGGCACCTTGGCCAAGTGTCTTCTACTATAGCCGCGGGCCGACCAAAGCCTTGTGAGTGGATTTGGTAGACGGAAACTGAAAGAAGCCCGTCGTATATATGCATATATATATATGTGTGTGTGTGTGTGTGTGTGTGCGTGCGTGTGCGTGTGTGTATGTTTGTGTGTCTGTTTGTCCTCCCAACATCGCTCGACAACCGATGCTGGTGCGTTTACGTCCCCATAACTTAGCAGTTCGGCCAGAGAGACTGATAGAATAAGTACTAGGCTTACAAAGTATAAGTCCTGGAGTCGATTTGCTCGACTAGAGGCTGATTTTGTAGTGTTTACATATTTTCCAATGTAAATACTTTCCTACCCGATCGTTGCGATTTTTGCATTTGTTTAGTGTCCCGAGACGAGATGGTCTATTGTTTCGTTGAATGTGTCGCAGAATCTGCATTTAGAATTAGAACCGTTTTAAAGAACGATAGCCTGGTAGTTTTTTGGTAAGCAAGCTTTGATCTTGTGCAACCAACATGAAACCTTCAGTCTCTGCTTTCAGTCCTGAACTTCTCAACCACTGACGGATCGTTGCTTGATCTACGTCAGCATTTCGACATCGAAGTATATACAGTCCGTGTAGAGGCTTCTGGCTCCACCGCTCCTCAATTTGTTTCTACCCGTTCTTTTTTGCGGTCTGCTTTATCCGTTTTGCTTGTTTCGTAGCAGTGGTTTCAGGTTCTTCACACATTTCAGGGTTATCATCATCATCATCATCATTTACTTTTAATCTACATGTTTGTTACAATCACTCGCCGAGGTACACTCAGCGTCCTAGGGTGAGTGAGTTTTTAGGTGCATGTTTAGAGCACGCGCGTTCACTGGGGCCATCCTTGCCACATTATTCAGTTTTTCACGAGTTTGCTTGAAGGCAAATCACTGATATCACATTTAGCCGGCGAGACGGACTGCGCAGTTTGCCAAGCCTTCAACGATGTATCTACTTTAAGTACCATACTCAGATTGCTATTTCGAACTAATGCTGCGTCTGTCGCACATAACGAATTTTTATTCAGTCTGCTAGCTAGTTGCGTCATCAGTGATTTTTCAATCATTGTTTTGCGATATAAGTAGCGGCTTATATTATCTTAGCATGTGGATGCTAGTGGATAACTGCCACTGACGAAGCCCAAAGATGCAGACATACGTATTTAGCAACGCCACCACTGCTTTTGGACGATTTCCGTCTACTTCTGATATATCTTCGTCTTCTATAACATAATGCGTTTATATAAGATGCTATCTTCAGACGAGTACTGCCGCTTAGCAATCAGCATATCTGCTTTAATTACAAATTGATACACACACACACACACACACACTACTACTACTACTACTGCTGCTGCTGCTACTACTACTACTACTACTACTACTTGAAATCAACCATCTAGAAGTACATAGTTGCTAAATAAATACTTAAGATGTGTGTTTGCAGTGACCTAACAGACCTAACATATCTGATCGTTCATCTAATCCATTGTTATCTTGAAAAAATATTACTCCTCGTTTAGTCACGCTTTACGGAGTATATTTATATACGTTCTCGTATCAAGTAATCGATACCACTGAGGAATTAGTTTTAGGGTCACCGTTTAGATTAGGATTATAGTTAAGGTCTAGGGTCAGGGCTTAGAGTTAAGGTTAAGGTTTATCATTATGGTTTAGCATTAGGGTTAGCGTTAAGGTTTGCTGTGTATCGTAAAATTCCATTGTAAATGTTTATTTTCTTTCATTATTGAAATTCATTGTTAAAGGTTTCGTAACATTTTTATTGATTTCACAAAAATTAATAAAAAGGCGCTGGCGTAGCTGTGTGGTAAGAAGCTTGCTTGTCAACCACAAGGTTCCGGGTTCAGTCCCAGTGAGTGGCACCTTGGCCAAGTGTCTTCTATTATAACCACGGGCCGCCCAAAGCCTTGTGAGTGGATTTGGTAGACGGACACTGAAAGAAGTCCGTCGTACGTGTGTTTATAGTCTATGTCCCCCACCACAACTTGACAGCTGGTGTTGGTGTGTTTACGTCCCCGTATCTTAGCGGCTCGGTAAAAGTCGGTAAAATAAGCACTAGGCTTACGAAACAAAAGTACTGGGGTCGAATCATTCAACTACAAAATTATTCAAGCATGGTCGCAGTCCAATGACTAAAACGAGTAAAATGAAGAAAGGTAAAAATGTCGTTGTGATTGTCATAGTCGTGTATCAATGGCGACAGCGCATGGAGAAAGTATATTATCTGGTTGGTTAAAATTATAAAAATAAATTCAATCGTTTAAAGTTTCTGAACTTCGTCTTTTATCATTCCCAAACTTTTTCGGGCTCCTGCCCACTTGACACCCAACCCACATTCCTAGCACCCCAACTAACCATCACAAACATGGACCTTTTTCTGAAGCAAATTCAAAGCAACTGTATTTCACAAATAAAACTTAACCTAATGAACCCATTATTTTGTTGTTTTTACATGAATCGCTACCCCATTATCTCACGAATCTCTCAGGAATTGTGAACAGAAAAATGGATTGATGGCTGAATGAGCTTTCTAAGTTAATTTCTCCGTGACGCTATTCACATGAAAAACTTATGTTAATATTAACAAGCATTCAGATTTCTCTGTCAAAAGTAATGCTTATTTATTCACATTGTTTTGAATTAATCATGGATTATCTTAGCCTCGAGATTTCGATGATGTGATTGCTTATTTTCAAAATGACATGGTAGGATAGGTGAGTGAGGCCTGATTTAGTCAATTTGAAAATAAAACGGAGAATATTTATTTGGGCCTGACATGGCTGGCTCCAATGCTAAAGGATTAATGTCGGGAGCATAAAAAGCATAATTATATAGTTAATGCTCGCTGGATTAATAATTAGTATTCACTGCGTTAATTACATTATCAGTAACTGTTTTAACTATTAGTTTATGTAGAAGATATTTTAAGTGAGAGTTGTCAATAATTTTAACCAGTCAACAAATTATATTTAACATATAGGTTAATTAAATATACGAGACAGTGATGCGGATGGGGTGTCCATGATGTCGTTGAACTAGTTAAAAATAGAAGCTAAATACCAAATCAGATGTCTTAGAACAGAATACATTGAATAATGGGGGCCGTATATTGATTGTTAAAAAACATAACAGGCTGGTCATGCCTGGAATGCCTTTGAATAGAGGTCAGCCTCAACGTGGTTGGCCTTGGGGCTAAATAACATATGCACTATTCTCATATTTATTTGCATACCTACACATATATACAACTCACACATATTTACTTCATCATAATCGTGTGTACACGCATACACATATACCCAATCATCCACATATACGCACACATACAACCTCACACACACAAACACACTCAGATACATCTAGATTAATCACACTTGCGCGCGCGCACGCACACACACACACACACATATATATATATATACAACTAGACATATATACTTATACACACCCAATCACACACACATACAGCCAGATAATTATACACACAAATACCAAACCATATGCAATCACACACATACACCATCTTATTCACATATATACACACACTAAGCCAATCTCATAGACACATACACACATAAAACCAGACAACCACATACACACACATGTAACGGGACAATCATACACATAGACGCACACATACAACTAAGCAACTACACTCATCCACTCATAACTTCATACTCAACCACACGCACACGCATAGATAATTTTACACAGTCACGCATGCATACATCCAACCAATCACACATATACGCCACCATGTACAATCACACACACATTGCCAGACAATAACACACATACACATAACTTTAATCACCCTAACACTACCATACACAATCATTTATACACACAGATAGTCAATGATACACACGCATAGACAGACTACGTGCTTCCACGCACATATAAAACCAGACACACGACCATCGCTTACACAGCTAGACAATCACACACACACATACGCGCGCACGCATAACCAGATGCTCAGTCACACACATATACATAAACATGCAATAAACCACACATACGCCACTATACATAATCGATTACACACACACATACAACTAGACAATTACATACATATATTCAACTACAGAATCACTCATGTACGCAACTATACACAATCACACATGCACACACCTACAACTAACTAGACCAGGGGTTTTCAAATTGTGGTCCGCAAGGACAAGACAGGGGGTTCGTGGACAGCAAATACCTTTTATGGGCAATTTGATTTTATATATGTTTTTTAATCGAAATCTTTTAATTGACAATAAACCTATTTGTTAAATACTGTTAAATGAATAAATGTAAAAATATGTTATTTTAAGCAAATATTTATGTATAAATTTCATAAGCGTCCCTAAGGTAAAGCCTGAAATAAAATAAAGGGGTCCGCAAGTCAAAAAGTTTGAAAACCCCTGATCTAGACAATCACACAATTACATCATCATATGCAATAACACACATACTCAATCATCTTCACATACACCACTATACACAATCACTTTCACACATAACTATAACTAGACGATCATACACATACATAATGATGAACACACACACACGCACACTCAACTGTTTAATCACAGCTATACGCCATCATGCATACTCAGTTACATACATATACACCACTAACACACCTACAATCAGACAATCACATAGACACACATACTAGACAATCACTCATAAACACAACCAGACGACTACACAGTAATTGGTGTTATCTAGAAATTGGTCATTGTTTATTTACTCACACCTCCTCCCTCGCAGCCATTATTAACAGCCATCAATACCGCTTTACTTTGGTCGCCTTCACTAAACTCAGTCAAATCCTCACAACTCAACCAGTTACTTTCCATCATCTTTACATTTACTTCGTTATTAACAACAATCCGAACATCATTCAGTCATTTTACCCTCCACTTTTATCCATTTATCTGCCAACAGCCGACACACGCCTCCATCTTGCCCGCTGAATCGTCCCCTCCTTCATCTTTCCTTCTCCTTCTCTCCCTTTCTCTTCAACGCATTTCTTACTACGTTCACTTTCTCACATAATCTCTCTCTCTCTCTCTCACTCTTAACACTTTCTCTCTCTTTTAGCGCTTTCTCTGTGAGCAATCTATCTTAGTACTCTCTCTCTCTCTCTCTCTCTCTCTCTAATATCTTCCTTTCGTTCTCACTTTCTCTTTCTCTCTTATTCTCACTTGCTATTCGTCTCTCGTTTTCTTGTATAATCTCTCTCACTCATCACTCACTCATTCACTCTCATCTCTCTTTTACTCTATCTCAGTTCATCTTTCATTTACCTCTCTCTTGCCGACACTCACTTTTACTCCCTCTTCTCTTTATTCTGTCATTTTTACTCACTCACTTACCTCTCTGTTTTTATTACATCATCCACATTTACCCCCTCTCTCTTATTTCTTTTACCTCTACCCCCATTACTATCTCTTACTCTTTCTTTATTTCTCTATAGCATACTTCTATTACTCTTTCTCTTTCTCCTACTTGTTTCTCTATCACATACCTCCTACTCTCCTTCTTCCCCAATTTGTTCCGCTACTTTGCATTTCTTGTTTCTCTACCTCCTCCCCACTTCTTTTCTCTTCCACTAATTCACGCACACATACGTACATAGTAACGCACATAGGTATATAAATACATATACACACGCTCATAAACATCAACTCTCACGTATATACATACATACACGCTCGCTCTCTTACATACAGTCGCTGACAGACACACACACACATAACTAGTTACTACACATGATTATTCACACGCATACATATACAAACATACACGTTCACTCACACAAACATACATACATAGTCACTTTCAGATATACATATATATATTTATACATACACACATAATGACAGTAGCTCTCACTCACTCACACACACAAGGACATTAGTTCGCTTACATCCCCTCTCCCTCTTTCACTCGTACTCTCGCGTACACTTTCACCCTCTCCAACACACACTCCTCCATTGTCTTTCTCTCTTTCCTACACGATTACAACAAACACCTTCACTCGAATTCCGAGTGTTCTATTATCAGGGAATATCTTTCTCTCTATTTCCACTTTCTAAGCTGTCATCATGACTAAAAATATCTCAGCCAGCCTTATCTCTCTCTCAAGTTCTGCTGAAAATCTACCTGGCCTAATATGTTAACACACGATTAGGGAAATCCCATTCAACGCGGTGTCTGCGACTCGCGTTCGATTCACGATTGTATTTCTATTTTCATTTTTACTTTCTCCTCCTATTTTTATTGTTCTAAAAGAAGGGCCGTTGTGACTGTATAGTTAAGAAAGTTCGCTTTCCAAATACGTGGTGTATGGTACTTTTCCGCTAAATGGTACCTTAGCCATGTGTCTTTTACTATTTCCTCGTTCGACTAGTGACTTGAAGACTGAAATTTGCTGGGCTATAGCTGTACCAGCCTAGGGACTACATTGCTGGGCTATAGGGACTGCATTTGCTGGGTTATAATAGCCCACCAGCCTAGGGACTGCATTGCTGTGAGCGACAGACTAGGGACTGCATTTGCTGGGTTATAATAGCCCACCAGCCTAGGGACTGCATTGCTGTGAGCGACAGAC
>NC_069002.1:31481660-31482217 GCF_001194135.2 Octopus bimaculoides | reverse complement strand
ATAGGGACTGCATTTGCTGGGTTATAATAGCCCACCAGCCTAGGGACTGCATTGCTGTGAGCGACAGACTAGGGACTGCATTTGCTGGGTTATAATAGCCCACCAGCCTAGGGACTGCATTGCTGTGAGCGACAGACCTAAATCATCACTGTTTAACACTGTGGTACTCAACCATTTTTTTTTTATCTATAGACCGCTTTGACTACTGTTTTATTCTGGTGGACCCCCGAAGCCATTCGCTATTTAAAAGCTAGTTTTATAGATACTTCTTTCAAAATTCTTATTTTGTTTATCATACATTCCCAAGCTGAACTATGGTAAAACATCGGAGAAAGAAACCTGCAATAAGTACATCTAAAGCAGAATTTTTTTCACGACCCACAAAATACTATTTTGCTTGTGGGGACCCAAAAGAATGTTATACGGACCATAAAGGATCATAAGGACATTGGTTGAGAACCACCTGACCTTTGCATACTATTCGTAAAGTTTTAATGCTCCTTGCAGATAATGTTGGCACTCCGTCGCTTACGACGTCGAGGGTTCCAGTTGATCCG
>NC_069002.1:31479911-31481650 GCF_001194135.2 Octopus bimaculoides | reverse complement strand
TCGAAACCGCGAGTCCGCTGTCCTAACCACTGGGCCATTGCGCCTCCACTTGCATATAATACGTTACTGTTAACACACATAATTATCTGCTTATATGCCTGTTTGTCATAATGCAATTGTTTCTAGGTCGGTTTTTAATGGTTATTGTATGAAAGATTTTACTACAAAGAGCATAGGTGCGGCACTGTCTTCGTTTCAAAAGATGTCTACAAGAGAGCCGCAAAGTCACTGAACATGAACGTTGTAACGTGGGAAGGACATTGCAAACGACCGTTCTCCCTGGAAGTTGGAACTAGGTAGGAGTTCAAAAGATGTCCGGAAAAAAAAACACCACAATTTTAGCCAGGACAGAAAAGCAACATGTATATTCAAATAGTATAAACACTTAAAGTAATAAAACAAAAGATATTTTAAATCGGTTATTAACTGACTACACTATGGCTTGTACACAATTTATATGTGGTGACATTATTTATGAAAAAAGAAAAAAAAAACCCTTTTAATTCGATTTCTTAACCAAGACAATGAAACAAAGTCAGTTATTTATTGGCAGAAAATGCAAGACACACAGACAGGTTGAAAACACCTCACGTAGGATCGTGGCTTTATATGTATATTCGATATTTTTAATGTTGACGGCTAAAGACGAATATTCCAGCCGACGCCACAAAGCAACTTTGCCAATCCTGTGGTTCTCCTATCGAGAAACGCAGAAATGAAGACGTTTTTGCAGCTGTACTATTTTGGTGTGACATATTTTTTCCTCTGCTAACAAGAGCGGAGCAATACTTTCCAAGTGCATCCATTAGTCTCGTGAGACTAATGGATGCCATAGACGCAGACGCTAAATGTATTAGCATTAGGTTACATATTTATATTTATGCCTGTCTGTCTCATATATATATATAGGTTACACAGCCTTGCTTTTTTTAAATCTCATTATGAAATCCTTATATCATCATCATCATCATCATCGTTTAACGTCCGCTTTCCATGCTAGCATGGGTTGGACGATTTGACTGAGGACTGGTGAAACCGGATGGCAACACCAGGCTCCAATCTGATTTGGCAGAGTTTCTACAGATGGATGCCCTTCCTAACGCCAACCACTCAGAGAGTGTAGTGGGTGCTTTTACGTGTCACCCGCACGAAGGCCAGTCAGGCGGTACTGGCAACGGCTACGCTCAAAATGGTGTATTTTATGTGCCACCCGCACAAGAGCCAGTCCATATATATATATATATATGTTATAATATATATATAATAAAATAATATGTATATATTTATATATGTATATATTTATATATGTATATATTTATATATGTATATATTCATATATGTAGGCATGATAATTTATATGTAAATGAAAGTAATTGAGAAGTAAAGAAATGGTTAGGAGAAATGATAATATCAAACCTTAGAAGTGTTGTTCTTGCTGGCTTTGTTGTTTCAGTAGAGCTGACCTGGTTGTAGTGAAGGCAGAAACAGGGATTGCTATTTATATGTTGTGACAATCACACTAATACACACATCCACACCCACACACAACTGAAACATGCAGATCCAAAACTATTTGAAGCAAGTGTGTATGTGTCTACATACGTAGGCGTGTGTTTGTGTCTTTTTGGGTACACACATCCAACACACACACACATACACACACACACACACATATATGCATATACACACACACACATGCATACATTTATATATATATATATATATATATATATATTTAT
>NC_069002.1:31478132-31479901 GCF_001194135.2 Octopus bimaculoides | reverse complement strand
TATATAGAGAGAGAGAGTGAGAGAGAGAGAGAGAGAGAGAGAGAGAGAGACATACACACACATATGTGCGTGTATATATGTATATACATATATGCTATATATATAGGCGCAGGCGTGGTTGGGTTGGGTGGTAAGAAGTTTGATTCCCTACTATGGCCATATTTCATTCCATATTGGTTACCTCTGATGAGCGTAGGGTTATATAATCGGATTGTTACCTAACACTCCATTGTATTACTAACGCGAAACCGGTTGATAAGATCAACCGTAATATACACACTCTATTGACAGATTTCCGAGTGCATCTGTATGTGCAATTGCGTCGTTGAAGAAGTGAAAAGGTTTCTATCTGTAACCGAAACCATGTCGCTGTCTTGAATGGTTTCATTCAAGATGTTGTTGTTGCTGTCACTGCTGCTGTTGCCGTTGTTGTTGTTGTTGTTTTGTCCTAGGTCAGTCATTTTCAAGGACACCTGTGACTAAACACATTCTAGCCGTGGCTTATTCAAACAAAATTATCTGGCACAGCATTATCCAATATATTTTTCAATTACAAAAAAAAAAAAAAATTATAAACGATAGTAGGACATAACTTGAGGGAGATTTGGCTGCTATTTATTATAGATGAAGCGACTATATCAATGTTGGTTTTATTCTTTATCTTATGACACCAGCGCGTTCACTGACACCTCATTTAAAAGAAATGGTAGCCAGTGACAAAGCAGACTTCTCAGCGCTTAGGTGCCAGAAGACACTTCGGGGTGCCTTCACCTTAATCAGAAGACCTCATAGATCAGAGTTAAATTTTGCACCCTATCACACCTGTATCCAGAGATCAACTTCCCTCCTCAAACCGACTTCGCCTTGCTACGCCTTGCTACGCCTTGCTACGCCTTGCTACGCCTCTATTGGTAGCCAGAATTTGCTACGTCACAAATGAATCCGAGGTTGTAGGAATGGAAGAAACGTTTGTTTATTGTAAGAATTGTCGACGTTAATAGAGTAAAAAAGACTTGTGGCAAACGAATTATTGTTTGGTTTAGTTTTGGGAACGATGCCAGCAACAACGAAAGAACAGAAACAACGTGGAGAACGGTGAACATACAATAAGAAAATTAGTTCGTTAGTTTGTTATTTAGAAAAGTAAGATGTGGAGGGGGTGTAGAAGTAACATCAGTTCCGAGATTGCTGAAAGCAAGGGGTAGATTTGGGTGAGTGTAGACTAGCGAAGTTAATAAGTTTAAAGAAATATTATTGGGGAAAAATGCTTAAGGTCATAATCTGGCTTAACGTGTAGTTTACCTTCATAAAAAAAGTGAAAGCAAGTTGTTCTAAAACAATGAAAGTAAACTGCGATAAAAAGCGTAAGTGACGACAAAAGAAACTTAGGCAACAATAAGGGACTACTAATGATTTATTTTCATGTCTTCATGGGCATGTGTGGCGAAACAAATTTAGAGATAATGAAGAAATATTCACGGATCTCATTTTGTGCATCAATGGCTGTTATGTAATTGCTTTCATCTTTTGTCTGTTCCTTGTTTCAGTCATTAGACGGCGGTCATCACCTTGAAGATATATAGCCGAACGAATCGACCCTAGTACTTATTTTTTTAAGGCCTGGTTCTTATTCTATCGGTTTTCCTTTGCCGAACCATTAAGTTACAGGGACGTATACACACCAACACCGATTATCAAGCGGTTGTGGGGGACAAACATAGACACAAAGACACACACACATTATATATATTTACATATATATATATATA
>NC_069002.1:31475975-31478068 GCF_001194135.2 Octopus bimaculoides | reverse complement strand
TATACATATACATATACACACACACACACACACACTCTTTTACATGTTTCAGTCATTTGACTGCGGCCATGCTGGAGCACCGCCTTAAGTGATATGCTTACAGCACCTAGGTTTCCCAAGCGGTCAGCCATCTAAGTACTTATTAGGCTCGACGTTGCTTAACTTCGGTCACCGGACGTCAGGCTTCTTTCAGTTTCCTTCTACCAAATCTACTCACAAGGCTTGGGGGGGGGCCTGAGGCTATAGTTGAAGACGCTTACCCAAGGTGTCGCGCAGTGGTACTGAACCCAGAACCATGTGGTTGAAAAGCAAACTTCTTACTACACAGCCACGCCTGTATAAAATCTATATCTACAGTATTCATGCTATATTAAGTATATATACATTATATACATTGTATAAATAGAGAAAAGGATAAAGAGAACAATGGTAAAGTTAGAAATATATTTTATGGATAGAGTCTTACAGTTGTTTCATGGAAGATCCAATGCATCCCTTCATCGGAGACAGAAATAGTAGAGGAATCGATTATTATATCTATAAGCGGAGAGTTATAGTAGGAATACATTGGTTATTTCATACATAGGTCTCATGAATTTATGGGATGTCAGTGTCGTCACTTCCGGTTTTTATCACAATGTACTTTCCCTTCTTTTACGACGGTAAACAGCATGTTAACCCACAGTTTTTGTGAAAACCAGACAGGAAAGTGTATGTTAAAACGGTAAACAAGGATTTTTGGATTTCAATGGCTATTATGGGGCCGACAGTGATAACTGGCAAACAATTGATGACCAGATCAAAAATATGTCATAGATATAGCAAAAGCTATAACCATTGACTTACAACTGACCACCACTATATCAAAGATGTATTACCATAATGTATAGCAACTGACCAACAATTGATCGCCGAGTGGCAATGGCCTACCACAGTCTATAAGGGCTAACAACTGACCCCTATCATGTTATAAATGTGCCACCACAACAAATAAGAATTGACCAACAACTTGACCACTAACAGGTGTCAGAGGTCTATAACGATTGAAGAATGGCTGACTACTATGTGACTATGCGGCACTGGAGTTTGTATTAACTGACCAATAACTAACCGAGAATTGACCAACACGAAATCATAGATGTGTCACCGCAGCCTATAACAAGTGGTCACCACACCAACGATTGACCACTACCACGCCATACACGTGCAACCGCAATCTATAACAACTGACCACCATGTGACAACGGGCCACCACCGTCTCTAACGACTGACTGACTACTGATCCCGGCCATGTTATATATAGATGTATCACCACAGCATATGAGAATTGACCAACAACTGCCTCTTACACTGTCATCGATGCTCCCCCACGCTCTATAACAACTGATCACCGTGTGGCAATAGGGCCCCACAGTGTATAACGACTGAATAATGACAGACCACCATGTTATAATGGGTGGCCACAGTCTATAACAATTGACCAATGATTGACCACTACCACTACCACATCGTAGACATGTCACCACAGTCCTATAACAATTGTTCAGTAATTAATGGTCTTATGTGAGACCAACTATTTATAGATATACTTTATTAAAAAGCAGCAGAAATATCACAAAAACTGTTAGTTTTTTTGTGATATTTTTGCTGCTTTTTAATAAAGAATATTACTCTACCTCTGGTATTCGAATACTAATTTTTCCACCTTGTTTCTCCATTATGTACTCACTCTGGTACACACACACACACACACACACACATACATATATATATACTCTTTTACTCTTTTACTTGTTTCAGTCATTTGACTGTGGCCATGCTGGAGCACCACCTTTAGTCGAGCAAATCGACCCCAGGACTTATTCTTTGTAAGCCTAGTACTTATTCTATCGTCTCTTTTGCCGAACCGCTAAGTTACGGGGACGTAAACACACCAGAATCGGTTGTCAAGCGATGTTGGGGGGACAAACACAGACACGCAAACATATACACACACATACATATATACACATATATACGACGGACTTCTTTCAGTTTCCGTCTACCAAATCCACTCACAAGGCTTTGGTCGGCCCGAGGCTATAGTAGAAGAC
>NC_069002.1:31471072-31475627 GCF_001194135.2 Octopus bimaculoides | reverse complement strand
TGTGTGTGTGTGTGTGTGTGTGTGTGTGTGTGTGTGTGTGTGTGTGTGTGTGTTTTGTTAAAACACTCAAGTTTTTCCACCTATTTTGCAGCGGTAGGTTTTTTTTGTTTTTTGTTTTGTCTTGTCTTGTTTTTGTTTCTTTTTCCGCTAATTGTGTATTATTTGCGAGAGAAAACTTTCAAAGTCAAAGAGAACGTTTTTCTCCGAATCTCATAGTTGATATCTACTAATATTGCTGTGTAACAACCTCTTTAATAACTGTTTCAAAACAAATGTTTTTCTCGACTGTAACAACTGTTTCACGTGTCGACCACTTCAGTTTAAGAATCTTTTATGTCGCAATACTTATATAGCTCGCAATGTCCAGCAACAGATTTCA
Organism: Octopus bimaculoides; assembly: GCF_001194135.2. Classification (NCBI taxonomy): domain Eukaryota; kingdom Metazoa; phylum Mollusca; class Cephalopoda; order Octopoda; family Octopodidae; genus Octopus; species Octopus bimaculoides. The sequence continues at coordinate 31,475,248 of NC_069002.1, read as the reverse complement.
AGAGTTGAACGCAAGTATGGCTTTGTGAACAAGAAGCTCGCTTTGCAACCATATAGTTTTCCCTCCTGCAATTACTGATACTCTACATAGCTCAGGTGGAGGCGCAATGGCCCAGTGGTTAGGGCAGCGGACTCTCGGTCATAGGATCGCGGTTTCGATTCCCAGACCGGGCGTTGTGAGTGTTTATTGACCGAAAACACCTAAAGCTCCACGAGGCTCCGGCAGGGGATGGTGGCGAACCCTGCTGTACTCTTTCACCACAACTTTCTCTCACTCTTTCTTCCTGTTTCTGTTGTACCTGTAATTCAAAGGGCCAGCCTTGTCACACTGTGTCACGCTGAATATCCCTGAGAACTACGTTAAGGGTACACGTGTCTGTGGAGTGCTCAGCCACTTGCACGTTAATTTCACGAGCAGGCTGTTCCGTTGATCGGATCAACTGGAATCCTCGTCGTCGTAAGCGACGGAGTGCCAACTAAAACAAAGCTCAGGGAATCCCACAACAAAATGTTGCTCGCACATCTGTGAAGGTGTTACTGACGTTACTCACGCGGGGATCAAAGACCAACATGAGAAAAAGGCCCATCCCTTAAAAGGCATAAAGGGAGTGACAGGCATACTCGGTCTCTTATGCAGAACCGCTAATTTACGGTGATATAAACAAACCAACAACGGTTGTCCAGCGACGGTGGAGAACACACACACACACAAACACATGTATATGCAATGGGCTGTTGTGCACTCATTCTCGCCCTTCGATATTAGCGTCATGTGTGTACACGTGCTGTTGGCGATTTCTTTTCCTTCTTGGACTTTTCCCTTTCTCCTTTCCGACGAAGAGCTATGCTCGAAACTTCAAACTCTCTCATTTTACCGGATGTCAAGCGAATACGTTCCTTGTGCACGTCCTCTTGTTATATGTTAATTTTATCATCCGTTTATTTGAATTGATTTTTTAATCTGATCTGACTATAGATATATATCTAGGGGTCTTGAAGGCGGTGCTCCAGCAAGGCTGCAGTCTATTGACTGAAACAAGTAAAAAATAAAAGACAAAAGATACACGCACGCGCGCACACACGTGTATGCATGTATATTCACACACCTACATTCACATATGAATTTATTCTCTTATCATTCATTATGGTTAATTAATAGATGGTAAAGACCATTACTAATTATCTCAATAAACTTGATTGCTATTATTTTTTGTTACCCCCACCCCAAGTCTTAGAGTGGAGATATATATAATCTGAGCATTCCAGCCGTAATCATGTCGTATTTTTAGTATACCTGTACCTAGAACAACATTGTCCAATGTACTCTTTAGGCGCAGGAGTGGCTGTGTGGTAAGTAGCTTGCTTACCAGCCACATGGTTCCGGGTTCAGTCCCACTGCGTGGCACCTTGGGCAGGTGTCTTCTACTATAGCCTCGGGCCGACCAAAGCCTTGTGAATGGATTTGGTAGATGGAAACTGAAAGAAGCCCGTCGTATATATGTATATGTATGTGTATGTGTGTGTTTGTGTGTCTGTGTTTGTCCCCCCAACATCGCTTGACAACCGATGCTGGTGTGTTTACGTCCTCGTAACTTAGCGGTTCAGCAAAAGAGACCGATAGAATAAGTACTAGGCTTCTAAAGAATAAGTCCTGGGGTCGATTTGCTCGACTAAAGGCGGTGCTCCAGCATGGCCGCAGTCAAATGACTGAAACAAGTAAAAGAGTAAAGAGAGTAAAGAGTTTACTAATTTAAAACAGTAGATTGCGATATGAGGGAAATACTCCTGCTATTTCTGGCAGCTGGATTGACCCCCCCCCCCGGAGAGGCCTTCGAACGTTGACTCGAAGTAAATTTGGTTGGTATAAATTAGCTATAGTTGTAACCAACCCTATAATGAAAGATCCGATGTGCCAACATGTCAAAGCGTCTTTGTGTATATCAGCAACTCTGTTCCCACTTAAACGTGTTACCTTTCGGTATTAATACTGCGTTTGTCGCTAGTATATATATATTTAACAACTACACTTTATTTCAAAACGAATAAGATGTGACTTGATGGAGAATTTGCTGCTATTTCTAGCAGGTCAAACCTACGTGTAAAGCGTTCAAGGCCAAGTTGTGGACCGCGGGGGCCATCTGAATGGCACGCCTAACAACAAATTACCTTTAGGTTGTTTTAGTAGTGCTGCCTACTTCTCGGAAAAATTGCCTTGCCCGGTGTAGAGGCCCCCCCCCCCCTCATAAACTGGTCAACCACTTACACACGACTGAATAATGAAACCAACCGCCATTGACATAACATTAAATGGTGGTGTGGGTGATAGTGTGGTAGTGGTGGTGGTGGTGTGGTGAGGGTGATTGTGGGGGAGGAAATATTGATAAAGCAGACGATCAGTATCGTCTGCCAGAAAATGTCTCCCCCCTATTTCTCTCTCTCCCTCAGTCTTACTTTTTCTGTTTCATTCCTTCTCTCTATCTCTCGCTCTCTTCTCCCTTTTCCTCTCTGCCTCTTACACCCTTACCTCCCACTTTTTCCTCAGATATTTACAAACATTAACGCACACAAATATTACAGCTCTCTCTTTCTTTCTCTGTAGCTACCTATCTATCTATCTATCTATCTATCTATCTATCTATCTATCTATCTATCTACCTACCTACCTACCTACCTCTCTATCTATCTATCTATCTATCTATCTATCTATCTATCTATCTATCTATCTATCTATCTATCTATCTACCTACCTATCTATCTATCTATCTATCTATCGACATATAAACATAATATACACACACATATACATACATATATATTTTTATCCATATACACAGACATGTCTACACACACACACACACACGTACAAACAGGATATCCGAAAAATAATGTATACGAGCATTGAATGATTATAAAGTCAGTGTTTATTAAAATACATTTCATTTTCAAAACCTAATAGAATCTACAGACAATTTGATGGCCGTTCTGCTCCAGACACTGCTGATAACGCCAAGCAAGGGAATCACGAACGTCATAGTGCAGATTCTCCGTTCAATGGCTGCCCTCAATTCACCGACTGCTGCCGGTTTTATTCGATAAACATTATTTTTCAAGTATCCCCAAAGAAGTCTAGTGGTGTGAGGTCCGGTGAACGAGGAGGATATTTTATTGAATCTCTTCCGCCAATCTACTCGTTTGGCAAAACTTCATCAAGATTGATCCTTACATTATGCCGATAGTGTGAGCTGCGCTATCTTGATGAGAATAAATGTCGACTTGAATGCTTATCATGACAGTTTGTCGTAACAAATTGAAGTAAATAGGGCCAGTCACAGTACTACCAAAAGAAAGCGTCTAATTCTTTTGATAATAAACCGTATCATACTGTAATTCCTGGTAAATTAACATGATATTCTTATATAATCTATGGATTCTCAATATTTCTAACGGGTAAGCAGCGAGCTTGAAGAATCGTCAGTACGTCGGGCGAAATGCTTAGCGGTATTTCGTCTGCCGTTACGTTCTGAGTTCAAATTCCGCCGAGGTTGATTTTGCCTTTCAACCTTTCGGGGTCGATTTAAATAAGTACCAGTTACGCACTGGGGTCAACGTAATCGACTTGTTTGTCCCCTCTATGTTTAGACCCCTGTGTCAATGAAGAAGCATTTCTAACGGGTCAACAGCGGCGAAATGGCAGAAACGTTAGCTTGTCAGAAACAATGCTTTGCGATATTTCTTGCGACTCATTGCGTCCTGAGATCAAATTCACATAGAGGGATGCGCATATATAGACACATACATTAGGAATACAAAATACAAAATGGCTAATGGTTAGCAAGGAGGGACACGCATATAAGAAAGAAGAAAGCAAAGGACCACTGATGAGGGCACAGAAGTGTGACGAAAGAACTCTGGCCGAAATACAATTAATGTAATATAAAGCTGAAGCAAATTAACACCAAATATATAGTGCGTGTGTTTTTATTGGCTAAACTGGCAACATGACCATCCCCAAATACAACAATATCTGTTTCAACACACGATTTCACATCAAGAATCTTGCAAAACAAATACATAAACAGAAGAATATATATTATTTTATTCTTTTACTTGTTTCAGTCATTTGACTGCGGCCATGCAGGAAACGTTAGCACGCTAGGTGAAATGCTTAGCCATATTT
>NC_069002.1:31469921-31470387 GCF_001194135.2 Octopus bimaculoides | reverse complement strand
GGGGGGGGGGGGAGTGTCGGTTCGTGACAGAGGACGCGCCCGCATGAGCACAGAGGAACCTCATAGAAATTATCTATCGATTACCACCCAGCGTATATGAATCACAGCATTGTAAATAAATACATGCTGATGACGTCAGATGGGAAAGACTAAAACGCCCGCCTGTGCAGATTTCTATTCGGCCACAAACTATCAAATCAACATTGTATATTGTATTGTTCATGTCTGTCTAAACTTCTCGCCTCGAGCAGGATGTATTTATTCTTTTAATCTTTCACTTGTTTCGGTCATTTGACTGCGGCCATGGTGGAGCTCCGCCTTGAAGGGTTTTAGTTCAACAGATCGACCCCAGGATGGCTTTTTTTTTCCTTTTTTTTTTTAGCCTAGTACTTATTCTATCATTCAGTTTTGCCGACGGACTTCGATCAGTTTCTGTCTACCAAATCCATACACAAGGCTTTGATCG
>NC_069002.1:31466989-31467416 GCF_001194135.2 Octopus bimaculoides | reverse complement strand
GTTTGGATTGTCCATGCACAGGGGCCATCCGGACTCCCGTTTGCGCCGTGAACAGAGATTGGTCTTCTCCCTCCGCTCCTTTGCGCCACATGGGCTCAACTCCCCTCCCCTCTTCATCTAACCCCCTCCTCCTGCCTCTCTCCCCCACCCTCCCTCCTACCACCCCTACTCTTTCTCTCCTCTCTCTACACTCTTACTCTCTCACTCTTACTCTCTCACTCTCTTCTCTCTTTCCCTATCTCTCACTCTTACTCTCTTACTCTCTCACCCTTACTCTCTCACTCTCTTCTCTCTTTCCCTTTCTCTCACTCTCTTCTCTCTCACTCTCTTCTCTCTCACTCTCTTTCTCTTCCTCTCTTTCTCCCCCATACCCACCTTCCCCCTCTCTCACATCCACCTTCCCTCTCTTATACCCACACTCTCCTCT
>NC_069002.1:31464196-31465796 GCF_001194135.2 Octopus bimaculoides | reverse complement strand
TAAATATTGTTTTACATAATAATCACACGCTTTAGGTGCACTGTGTGTACGTGTGCGTATGTGTGGCTTGTGTGCGTGCGTGTGTTGTGTGTGTGTGTGTGTGCGTGTGTTGTGTGTGTGTGTGTGTGTGTGTGTGTGTGTGTGTGAGGATGCAAATTATGAACAGAAGAAACACATGGTCGTACAAACCCGTGGCAATGATTAACTACGAACTGTAACCGGAAGCGAGGATGGTTCACGAAAACATGATATTCTTTGTAGTGTTTTTCTTACTTCAGTTATTGGAGTACGGCCATGCTACAGCAGCGCTATCAAGCTCCCTGAGACAAATACATGACATGCGCGCGCGCACACACATGCATATACACGCACACACGTGTGTGCATGTCTAGACATGCAGCTTTATGCATGAGAATACATGCATAAAACAAATCTGCATATGCACCGACTCTACTGCACATATACATACATGCAAAAATAAAATGATGTTGATGAAATTCCAATGAAAGAGCTTTCGATCTGGGTTAGAAACCGGTTCTTTCTCTATTGGCAAGAAATCTTGAAATAAACTGAATAATGACATACATACATACATACATACATACATACATACATACATACATACATGCTGTTGCTGTTGACACTCCGTCGCTTACGACGTCGAGAGTTCCAGTTGATCCGATCAACGGAACAGCCTGCTCGTGAAATTAACGTGCAAGTGGCTGAGCACTCCACAGACATGTGTACCCTTAACGTAGTTCTCGGGGATATTCAGCGTGACACAAACTGTGACAAGGCTGACCCCTTTGAATTACAGGCACAACGGAAACAGGAAGTAAGAGTGAGAGAAAGTTGTGGTGGAAGAGTACAGCAGGGTTCGCCACCATCCCCTGCCGGAGCCTCGTGGGGCTTTAGGTGTTTTCGGTCAATAAACACTCACAACGCCCGGTCTGCGAATCGAAGCAGCAGTATACAGAGATATGAGAGGAGGAGCAGTGAACATCACGGAAGCTCCTTCAAAGAGAAGACATAAATTCCCTGTGGAGGAAAATCTGGAGTGAAGAGAAGAAATTTAACCAAGATGCGTTGTGGCTGAAAGAAATCCGAAAAAGTTATTGCTCCTGCAACTATTATCCAGAAACTCCAGGATGGAAAAGCACCGGGAAGAGACTTGATTGTTGGATATTGATACAAGAAGCTAACATTCTACCGACCATACCTTATCAATTTGTACCAGCAAGCTTTCCTTGGGAACAGTAGCATACCACACTGGCAGATATAAAATTGATCCCCAAATGCAGAACCACCCACATGGCAAAAAAGTACCGGCCAATTGCATGCCAGATATATACAGTATGTTTAAACCTCTTCCTCCAGGACCATTGTGAAACCAATAACATTATCCATTTCTTTATTACCCACAAGGGGCTAAACATAGAGGAGACAAACAAGGACAGACAAAGGGATTAAGTCGATTACATCGACCCCAGTGCGTAACTGGTACTTAATTTATCGACCCCGAAAGGATGAAAGGCAAAGTCGACCTCGGCGGAATTTGAACTCAGAACGTAACAGCAGACGAAATACCGCTAAGCATTTC
>NC_069002.1:31460541-31464186 GCF_001194135.2 Octopus bimaculoides | reverse complement strand
CCCCGAAAGGATGAAAGGCAAAGTCGACCTCGGCGGAATTTGAACTCAGAACGTAACAGCAGACGAAATACCGCTAAGCATTTCGCCCAGCGTGCTAACGTTTCTGCCAGCTCGCCGCCCTATACCAATAACATTATCACAGCAGAACAAGCAGCTGGGAAGAAGGGAGTCTGGGGATGTGTCGAGCAATTGTTAGTAAACAAAACTGTAACGTCAGAGGTGCAAGAGCATAGGAGGAACCCAGTTTTAATGTGGTTAGATTACAAGAGAGCCTTTGACTCTCTTCCACACTCATGGATGCTAGAAACCCTTCAACTTGCTAAAGTTCCAGTGAGAATAGTCAAAGCCATAGCTGACTTGAATTCATCGTGGGCCACCATCTTGAAATTAAACACATAAAGTGTCTGTATTATCACCGATAGAATACAATATCACAAAGGCATATTCCAAGGAGACAGCCTCTCTGTGATGTTTATACTTTCTGTAAACCCCTTATCATTCATGTTAAGGAAGTCTGAAGGATATCTCACTGGTTCACAGGGAAACAGAAATATCGAAATTACACACTGTTTTTTTGTGGATGACTGAAAACTTTACAAAGAATATGCATGAGATGAAAAAGAACCTTGGCCTAGTTACAGCATTCTCAACGGATAAATGGTCAGGATAAATGTTGTTATATGGTTGTGAAAAGGGGGAAAACTATAAACGAAACTAGTAACATCTCCAGCAATGATTTGACTGTTATCCCTGTATGAATGTTACAGGAATCTGGGGGTGGATGGAAATATGTCTTACAGTGGCACCTGTAACAGAATACGTGCCACTAAAGAATATTACAGCCGAGTAAAGAAAATTTGGAACTCAGAACTCTCTGGATTCAAAAAAAAAAAAAGAAACAGTGGCCCACAATGTATTTGCAGTGCCAGTACTCATACCAGCATTTGGGTTACTTGATGAGATCCGAGCCATTGATGTGAAAACCCGAAAAATATTAACAAGCACACTTAATTTCCACATAAACAGTGACGTAGAACGCCCCTACCTAAAACAAAAAGAAGGCGGCAGAGGCTTAACATCGATCGAAAATGTCTTTGAATGTCGCATCGTATCCCTTCGACATCTTTTAACCAGGTGTCGAAGTGCATCCCTTGACCAAGTTGGCATACATGAGGCTGATAACATCATAAGACTTGGAAGGCAGCTCCTTGAGCAACACTCTTTGATAACCTAGAATACATGCCCAAAGAAGTCGTACGACTCTACCGCAACATATCATCAGATGAAAGGATGAGTCTGTATCAGCTATGCATGGATATATTAGTAGAAAGCTCCGTGATGATAGTAACATCGATCATCAAAGCAGTTTATCATGGACGAATAACCGGGTTACTACCTCCCACTTTGAAGGGTATGCATCTGCAATCCAGGAACAGGAAATATCAACCAAGTACCTGATGCACAAAAGGGATAGATATGCAGGAAAACCGTAAAATGTGACAACCGATGCAGACTTTGTGGAGTTCACACTGAAGATATCACCCACATCATAAGCAGTTGTCCGAAAATGTCATCACGGTTTTATTTACCGATGAGACATGACGTTGTAGCTAGGGCACCCTATAATGAAATCCGTCGGAAGGATAATCCCGACGAAAAAGAAATAAGAACCTACAATATGGTAAAAGCCATAGCCATTCATTATGAAAAGGAATACTGGTGGAATATACCAGTGAAGACCTCACAATAGACCTGATATAATGATTTGGGATAGAGAAGAGAAACTGTGCACAGTTGTGGAAATTAGCTGCCCAGCGAATATTAACATAAAGCTGAAAATCAGTGAAAAAGAGAGCAATATGCTGAACTATTGGGAAATCTACAGTTACTCTATCCAGATCACAAGTTCAGGTTTATACTGTGATTATTGGGGCGCTGGGATATGTAACACACTGCCTAAATACCAATGTTGAGAAATTAGGCTTTTCAAAATCAGAAAGGAAAAAGCTAATTCGAAGACTATACTGGAACTGCAAAAATCTGTAAAACTTTGCGGAAGTTTATCATTTAAATATATATGAGTATATCTAGATATGCAACTATATGCATGAGAATAACATACAAATCTGCACATATACATACATACAAACAAACAAAAACACCCTGTTGTTGATGTTGAAATTCCAATGAAGGATGGATCTAGGTTAGAAACCGGTTCTTTATTGGCAAGAAATCTGGAACTAAACTGAATAATGACATACATACATACATACGCACATACGTAATTACCCCGTTGATGTATGCTTTTCCAAATATCATTCTGTGATGCAGGTGGACACATGATCAGGGGTCACTGACCCAACCGGGATTGATCGAGACCCAGCTTGTGTTCGATTTGCTTGAAAGAGCTGCGTTTCTAAGCAAGAAACCAGCCATTCCTCCTCCATTATCGAGAAAAGCAATTTCTAAAAATATAAACAACACACACATTGAATAGAGAAGGGGAACGGAGAGAGAGAGAGAGAGAGAGGAAAAGAGAGTAGAGAGAAAGACGAAAGTGAGAAAGACGAAGAGAGAGAGAGGGAGATTGAGGAAGAAAGTGAAGAAAGAAAGAGAGAGAGAGAGAGAAAATGAAACTCTGAGAAAGCCCATCCCACACAAAATATGTTGTTTAGAAATACTGACCACGTGGGTGGATTATGTGTGTGTGCGTGTCTATTGTGTCTGTTTGTTTGTGTGTGATTGTGTGCGTGAGAGAGAGAGAGAGAGAGTTTCTACAGACTGTGTATGTGAGAGTATGTATTGTGTATGTGTGCATTGCGTGTATATGTATACGTATTGTGTATTATGGGTTAGTATTATTGTATGTGGTGAACGTATGTATATATAGTGGGGACAAGCATTACTTCTCGGGATTAATACAGTGTCTGTCGCTAACATTAACGATCTAGTATTGTGTATATATACGTGTATGAATTGTGTATGTGTTTGTGCATTGTATATGTATGTGTATGTATATGCAATGTGTATAAGAGTATTATTCTCTTTGTGCGTCCGTGTGTGTGTGTGTGCGCGCTTATTTATACTTTCGCCATAAATCCTGGTTTGACCTCCGACTCAAATGAAACCAAACTATAGTTGACCTCTCTCGCCTCAAAGTTCTGGTTCACATTCAGACGAATTCCTTTATCAATAAACGAAGAAGGAGTTGCGGTGGGGTCAGCAGTCACCCACCCACCCCTCCTATCCACCCATTAAACACTCTGCCTAAATTAATATACTGATTGTGAACCTCATTCAACTAATTTTCCGCCGCCACCGTTAGCACCACAATATCCACCCCACCCACCCCACCACCAGGAGATGTGTTCCTGGGGCTAAAGACAACAGTGGCATCGTCCTCTATGAGACCGCCACATTTAGTTGGTGAATATATTTTACGATTCTGTACTGTTACTGTTTACCTCTCGCTCAGAGACTTAATATAGCTTATCCCTTCATCGGAGACGGTAATAGTAGAAGATAAGGATTATTACATCTGTATGAGGAGCTCATTTCTTACTGCAAATCTCCTCATACAGATGTAATAACTCTTATCTTCTACTATTACCGTCTCCGATGAAGGAATACATTGAATTTTCCCTG
>NC_069002.1:31458676-31459978 GCF_001194135.2 Octopus bimaculoides | reverse complement strand
TGTGTGTGTGTGTGTGTGTGTGTGTGTGTGTGTGTGTGTGTGTGTGTGTGTGTATAAGAAGCGCAGAATATGTAATTAGCATTTTAAAACTGAATATAAATATACGTGCGAGCCTATTGTCACTGTTGCGCAATCCGATCTACATTTCCTATTAATTGATATATAAGGCGACTCGGACTCTCCATGCTGGCTTATCATGAGATATGACGGTTATTGCCACATATTGCCAGGAGCATTGGAGCCGGGTGTGAAACCGTTAACTCAATCCGAACCTTTTGGTAACGTGTTGCGCCCTCCACTCCCTTTCATTTCTTAGCAAACCCTTTTTCTCTCTGCCTCTCAAGCTAACAACTACAAATGGTAACAGCGGCAGTCACCAGCCAAATTTCACACACCCCACACGCACATATACATAAACGACGAGCTTCTTTCAGTTTCCGTCTACGAAATCCACTCACAAGTCCTTCGTAGGCCGTAGGCTATGGTAGAAGACACGTGGCCAAAGTTCCAGCAACATGTAGGCATGGCTATATGGTAAGAATTTTTCTCCTCAACCTCGTGGAGTTGCTTTGAGTTCAGTCTAGTGGTGGATTTGGTAGACGGAAACTGAAAGAAGCCCGTCGTATATATGTATACATATATGTATGTGTGTGTGTCTATGTTTGTTCCCCCAACATCGCTTGACAACCGATGGTGGTGTGTTTACATCCCCGTAACTTAGCGGTTCGGCAAAAGAGACCGATAGAATAAGTACTAAGCTTCCAAAGAATAAGTCCTGGGGTCGATTTGCTCGACTAAAGACGGTGCTCCAGCATGGCCACAGTCAAATGACTGAAACAAGTAAAAGAGTTTTGTTGTTTTCAATCGATCTTTCAGCAACTAAGTCTCTATGTTTGAGTACAATGCTTGTCCTTAACCCAACCGCACAAGAAAAGGCTTCTGTCAGTTAAAGGTGAGCCAATGAGGACATAAAAACAAAAGCGAAACAAAAAGAGATATAGCTTTTATCTCGTTCGCTGGTGTCTAATGGAAGAAATTTCGTGCAAAAGGAAAAAGAAGAAAAAAGAAAAACACCCAACGAATCTCAAGGTCAAATGGGATGTTGGGGGCAAAATAGGGTGGTCGGGGTAGATGGTTGTGGAGGGTTTTAAAAAAAACACGAAAAGAGGAAGGGAAAAAAAATTCTATTTTTAGTGACTTTTCGATACAGTCTGGGAAGTCGTCGTGAAATATTCGAGATGGCATTCAACAGGAAATTAATATGGTAAATAAAAGTGGTGGTGGTGATAGTGGGGAGGGGAC
>NC_069002.1:31457668-31458227 GCF_001194135.2 Octopus bimaculoides | reverse complement strand
GAGGTGGTAGTATTGATTTTGGTGATGGCGATGGTGGTGGTTTTCGCATTGGTCAAGACGATGGTGGTGACGAAGTGATACGGTGGTGGCAATTGTTATTGTGGTACTAATTGTCAGAGTAAAGGTAGTCGTAACTGTGTTGATAGTGGTGGTGATGGCGGTGATGGTGGTGGTAGTATTTCCTGATTGTTGTGCTGTATAGACTACAGTGGTGGTGATGGGGCTGGTGGTGGAGGTGGTAAATAACTTGTAGGTTATTTACTCCCACTAAAATGAAAGGAATTTCAAAGCCTCACACCACGTGGTATGGATCCGTCATGGTTGAGAAAAGCGTAGGATACTAATGGTAGTGGTGGTGGTAATAGTAAAGGTGATGATGATGATATTGGTGGTGGTGGTGGTGGTAGTGATGATGAGGATGGGTGGCCAGCGTCAGAGGACGCGGTGTGGTAGTGGTGGTGGTGGTGGTGGTGGTGGTGGTGATTGTAGCAGCGGTATCCGCGGTGAAAGAAGTGGAGATGTTGGCGTCGGCGGTCGTGGTGTCTGAGCCGGCCTAAGA
>NC_069002.1:31455943-31457621 GCF_001194135.2 Octopus bimaculoides | reverse complement strand
TCCCAATCGTGACAAACCCATCCTATTTTCCAAAACATTTAAGACAGTGGTTCCCAAACTTTTTAGAGACGCGACCCACTATCTATGACACCAATGTATGGCGACCCACTTAACTCTACTGGGTAAAAACATTAATGAAAGAAACAAATTTATATCAGATTACATTTTCATTGAGACCTGTGAGAATTGTTTCAACGCCTCCATATCCTATGGGCAGGTGTTAACTCTAATATAAAACCTCGAAGCAGTAACTGTTATCGGCTCGACCAGTGTTATACTGCGCCTAGTTAAAGTTCTCTATAAATAGGTAAAAACAGACTTTTCCTTCTTTTACGATTACGTACGAATAAATAACTTGAGAAAATGACCACCTCTGATTTGTTAAGTTCGTGAAAAAAGCCTACTGCTCGATAAAACAACCAGTCTGGTATTGAAAACATGAGTCTTGAACTATCTCGATAGACAGCAGTTAATCAAAGCTAATGAGTAATTTTATAACTTTTTGCGACCTACTAGGATTCCGTTCGCGACCCATCAGTGGGTCGCGACTCATAGTTTGGGAAACACTGATTTAAGAAGTACTCTGTTAAATATGTGCTTGCTAATTTTTAAGACGTCCCTCACTTCTTAACCCCTGCCCCGCTCCCTCATCACTCTTGGTGCATCCAACTCCCCCCTCCCTCGGCCTCGCACTCACCAATTTACTATAGTCCTTTCCCCCCCGGAACTTTTACCCTACTGGAATCTTCTCCCTTTTCATATGTTTCCTGCTGGTGTTGACCAACAATAATTTAAACAGGAACATTAATGGCATCAACCTCACTGGTCTTGAATAAGTACTAGGCTTACAAAGAATAAGTCCTGGGGTCGATTGGCTCGACTAAAAAGTGGTGCTCCAGCATGGCCGCAGTCAAATGACTGAAACAAGTGACAGAGTAAAAGAGTAAAGAGTCTCTACTTTCTTGAACGCCGAAGAGAGAGAGATATACTATCATATACGTATAGAAAATCCTGGAGGGGCATGTTCCAAACTTCGGCATTAGAGAAAATTCTAATGCACGAACTGGTAGTTATTCTCAGCTTCTAAATATACCACTTTCGAAATCATGAGTAAAAACACTCTATTGTATCACTTTGATATTTAGAGATCCTTCAATAGTTCAGCTACCTACCAGGAAATATAAAGGGGCCTCTACTAAAATATTCAAAGAAACACTGCATGAATTCCTAACGACGATACCAGACGAGCCAACCATTCGATACGTTCAGGGAAGATCAGCTGCCACGAAGTCAATCGTAGACCAATTTCCAACCCCAAAAGCGACTACAAAACTGAAAGGAAATAAATTGAGGCGGTGCTCCAGCATGGCTGCCGTCCTACAAATGAGACCACTAAAAGAATATGAGAATGACGATAATAACGAAGACGACGACGACGACGACGACGACGATGTTGATGATGATGTTGATGATGATGATGATGATGATGGTGATGATGACGATAACGATAACCATGGCGATGGTGATGAATGATAAAGATGACAACGATGACGACAACGAGGATGACGACGACGACGACGACGACGACAATGACGATGATGACGACGATGACGATGACGACCGTGATGACAACTAATTAACCTTCCCCCACCCTCACATAAAATACTCGGAATAATAA
>NC_069002.1:31452717-31455433 GCF_001194135.2 Octopus bimaculoides | reverse complement strand
CTTTGGTCGGCCCGAGGCTATAGTAGAAGACACTTACCCAAGGTGCCACGCAGTGGGACTGAACCCGGAACCATGTGGTTCATAAGCAAGCTACTTTATTTCATAAATATTCCACTTACCACACAGCCACTCCTACGCCTATATACGTTGGATACTGTGATTTTAGGCGTATTGCGCATGGAAAAATGTCGAGATGGTCACGAGTGGAGCGTCATTGATTAAGGGTCCACTCGATTAGGGTTTTCTTTTCCTGGAGTTCAACAACAACGATAAAATGCCTTCACAGTTTTGCTACAAGGCTAGCAATTTTAGGAGTGAGAATAAGTCGATTACATCGACCCCAGTGTTCAACTGGTACTTATTCTAGCAGCCCCGAAAAGATGAAAGGCAAAGTTGACCTCGACGGAATTTGAATTCAGAAAGTAAAGACAGACGAAATGCCGCTAGGTATTTTGTCCCGAGTATTAACGATTCTGCCAGCTCACCGCCTTTACATTTATTATTATCATATTATTATATGGATTGGCAGAATCGGTTAGAGCGTCGGAAGAAATGCCTTTGCACTACTTCGCTATTTGCTCCAGATGATTACGTTCCAGGTTCAGATCCCACCGAGGTCAACTTTGCTTTTCATTCTTTCGGGGTCGATAAAATAAACTATCCGTCAAATACTGAACTCAATAGCATCGGCTAACTCCCTCTTCTCATACTTGTTGGCCTTGAGCCTAAATTAGAATAAATTATTATTTCATCAGAATTCAAATCCACGTCTGGTGGAACAGAAGGAAATGGATAAGTTCAAGTGTCTCAGGGCCGTACTCACAAACGATGGAAAGCAAGAAGCTGATTTGGATGCTGGAAATGCAGGGAATGCCACAGTAATGCCCAAGCCCCAGTATTCGACTCTCAGGAGAGAAGAGATTGGTAAAAAAGCTAAACTATCCTTCAGTTTGGTTTTCCATTCTATCCTCATGTATAGTCATGAACGTTGATTTCTCGAATATGTCTGAGCCATGTTGAGTGCATTCGAATTTTGTTGATTCAGTTAAGCAATAAATATGCCATTTTGATGGCAGACATCTTCATCACGCTCCCCCCAACCCCCTCCCTAACTTTCTGAGTATACGTATACGACACCCAATCAAGCAAAAAAAAAAGTCACAGAAAAACTCCTTCATAACTTGCATGTTACTCGGTAGGGGAACCACAAGACTGGCAGACAGAGTTTCTTCGTGGTGTCGGCTGCAATATTCGCTTTTGAGCCTTCAACCTTAACGATACTAAATATACAGGTAATGCCATGATACTATATAAGGTGTTTTCGTCGGATCAGTTTGTTTAAGAAATTGAATAAAATGCTGTATTTTTGTTTCCACGTGTAGGCATGGTTGAGTGATAAGAATGTTGCTTCCCAGTTACATGGTTTTGGTTTCAGTTCAACTACATGGCACCTTGGACAAATGTCTCCTACCATATCCTCGGATTGACCAAAGCCTTGTGGGCGGATTTGGTAGACAGAAACTGAAAGAAGCTCGTCGGTTAGGGCGCTGCACTCATGATTGTGCATTGAGTTCTTGAGCAGAACACTTCATCTCTCGTTGCATTGTGATCACTTTGACACCTGACCCCTGGCACATGGTACACTGTGCACCCGTTCAGGCAACGTCCATTTGGTGGAGAGAGTGAGCTAATAATGTACGGCTCATACATTTCATCACTACAAACAAATCGTTTGTGTGGGTCGTTCGGCAAAAGCTGAACGCTTATACGTCGTCTTCGACGAGAGAGTCTATTTCCCAAGTCACGATTGAGATTCATCCATTTTGAGTCCGTTTCAATATGACCACCCACTCAACAAAGGTATTTGTGACACCTACGAAATAGTTTTGCTTGTAACGAAAATAGATACGAACCTATTTGCTGAGCATTTTCGCATTGTCACTTAGTTCGACAGCTTCTTCACCATCGAAATTCATAGTCACAGCTCCACAGTCGTGACAGAACCACCATACGACCCTAACAGATTTTCTAACCAATTCTCCCGGCCACACATTCACAATATACAGACAGAACTTACTCACCTTTCGTTTACAGATTCATTAACCTTCCACTGACACTAGAAACATAAAATGTAAACAATTTAATACGGTTGACTGATTATGGAAGATGCGGGTAGGGGGAACGCTATTCGAATTTTGAACTTCTGTTACACCATCAGCAGGTGGTAATGAAGTCATTTGGTGATCAGCTCAAAACACGGCGACACTATCCACCGCTCAATTCATATCGAGGAGCAAGCTACTACTACTACTACTACTACTACTACTACTACTACTACTACTACTACTAATATTGAGAAACATAATATGCGGCTAAACGAAGAAAAATTCAACCTAATCCACTTCGGTAAAGAGACTGCATTCTAACAACCAGACACTCTTATTACTTTACTGCCCACAGGGGACTACACACAGAGGGGACAAACAAGGACAGACAAACGGATTAAGTCGATTATATCGATCCCAGTGCGTAACTGGTACTTATTTAAATCGACCCCGAAAGGATGAAAGGCAAAGTCGACCTCGGCGGAATTTGAACTCAGAACGTAACGGCAGACGAAATACCACTAAGCATTTCGCCCGGCGTGCTAACGCTTCTGCCAGCTCGCCGCTTTTTAACACTCTCACTTCGGTGACTCTTCGGGTGAAACCCTCGT
>NC_069002.1:31449764-31452681 GCF_001194135.2 Octopus bimaculoides | reverse complement strand
GTTGACAACAAAACAAGCTGCTCACATAAACAGCAAATTTGACATAGCACGTTGGGCGTGCTCCTGGATCCTCAGGACTTTCCGCTCCAGAGACGCTCCTACCATTCTTCTACTTTTCTCTACTTTTGCTCGCCCTCGCCTTGAATACTGTTTTCCGCTGTGGTCCCTGCCCCACGATACAGAATATGAAAATTGAAGCTCCTCAGAGATCAATCACAAGAAAAAAAGAGTAACGGCTTGTACACAAATCCTATATAACTGCATCTTTTTTTACTATTGGGATTGACTCAAAAAGCTCAGGCTTTGCTCCCGCCAACGCCGCTGTGAGCGTTATATCATCTGTATGGTGTGGAAAATATTCCATCAACATTGCCCTAATGATAAAGGTATCATCTTTAAAATTCATCCGTGATTTGGCCCCCGTGCCATCCGTCTACTACAGGAATCATGTTCGTGTTGTACAACAGAAGTATCTCACCTCAACTGGCCTTGCTCTCTTGAACATCGTGCCAGCCCACATAAAGGAGGAAAATGACTTCACGGCATTCAAACGGTCCCTAGATGATTACCTCCCAAAAATACAGGACAAACCATCCACATCCGGATATGTTTCTGAAAACAATAACTCTCTGCTCGAATGGGTTATGGTGTCCAAGAGCTGACTTTTCTAGGTGGTGCTATTAAATGAAACATGGCACAGGCCAACTTCGGCCGAAACTTATCTAAGTATCTAAGTATACCCCACACACACATACGCACGCACACACACACGCACGCATGCACACACACACATATATGTGATTTGTTTCAGTCATTGAACTGCGGCCATGCTGGGGTACCGTCTTGAAGGGTTTCGTCGAACAAATTTGCCCTAGTACTTATTTTTGCTTTTAGTTCTGATACATATTCCTTTTTACCGAACCGCTAAGATATGGGAACGTAAATAAACCAACACTGGCCAGCAAGCAAGGGCACACATACACACACGACGATCTCACGAGACATTGATCGGCCGGCACTATAGTTGAAGACACTTGCCCGAGGTGCCGCATAGTGGGACTGATGCAAATTCCAGAGGCCCGCAGCCATGTCTGTGTTTATAGGTTGTATACACACACGAAGGTTGTCGGCTCGTTAAACGAGTAATGACTAAATAAAATGTATGACAGCACTACATGTTGTGTGAACGACAATGGCTCTTGAATCCTGGCAGTGACTTACAGAAATTGCTGCAGGGTCGACATTCATGCAAATTCCTTTTGACTTCTTGGTTTCTCTGGATCATTCTTATGATGTTCTCTGAGCACCCTCGTGTACCTGGATAAACCTGAGCGATTTATATAAGTTTTTTGGCAGACAGTACATGTGCGGTTGGCCCCAGCAAGAAAGTCTGTAGTTTGTAACAAGTTTTTTTTCTATATGGCTTCTCTGGTGACTCACCAGGCCTGCGCGAGACATACATCTGAGGCCACAGAATTCACAGACTCGGTGAAGAATTGTAGGGTCGATGGAATTGTTTTAAGGTGCTGATCTTTTACATTTCACTGGAATGTGCTTACTCCTTCATAGGCTGTTTGTTTCCAGGTTTTCCTATCACGTTAAATATCTTCCCATTTTTGTTCTGAGATCTCACAGATTCGAAGCGTTCTTGAATCACTTTCTTGGCTTATACCTGTGGTCGAGTGCCTTGCGACAGCACGCTATAAAATATTTGCTTGGAAATTCTGCGGTTATCAAAAAGCACTACGCGACTGACCCAGTGCATATGATGACAATGGATATAGGCTTCAATACTAACAGCATTAGCTCTTTCTAAATTCCTCGTGTCAGAAGTGTGAGTCATGCAGTGGATGTCCAAGATGTTTCTCAAACACAACTACTGGAAGCACTGAAGCGTTTCTAGGTGATAACAGTACACCTCCCATGTTTCATACGAAAATAATACACATGTCAGTATGCAGGCGTTATAGACTGCTAGGTTGATGTTATTTTTCAAGCCTTTCTGGGACCAAACACAACCTTTCAACGCGACAAAGCATCGGTGGCCTTTTTTTATTCGTGCAGTGATCTCGTCTCTTAAGGACAAACATACATACATGCACGCATACATACATACATATATATACGATGGAGTATTGAAAGTTCTTGGCTTTAAGGGTAAAGGGTGTCGCCTTTCGCGACACCCTTAAAGCCAGGAACTTTTCAGCACCCTTCTGAGTTCTTTTACGGACCTTAGAAAAACTGAAGGACTTCTGCAATAAGTGTGTGAATCTAAGAGGGGAATATGTTGAATAAAATCATAACTGATTCTCCTGTATTTTCTTTTACCCAAAGCCAGGAACTTTTTAGCACCCCTTCGTGTAAGTATATATACATAGGTGGCGTCACCAGCACTCGGGCTGTTCGGGCTTAGGCCGAGTATAAGTTTTAATAAAGTGAACGTGTATTTGCAAGCTGATTTAATTTCTGCCAACACTGACTTCAAGTATGTAATTTCAGCCAATAATTCGGGCTCCTTTTATTGAAGCCTGGTCGCAGTTCATTTATTTTCGTTCGGCGTCTGATGGTCGTCTCAGAGGTGCCCTGTGTCAAACAATATCGTTCGTGGCAGGTGTTCTCTCGACATCGTTCACACGCGCCTGACTCGAGCTCAAAAGTTACAGCCCGAGTTGTTATAGATACTATAATACTCTTTTATTGTTTCAGTCATTTGACTGTGGTCATGCTGGAGTACCACTTTGTTGAGTTAATCGACCCCAGGACTTATTCTTTGTAAGCCTAGTACTTATTCTATCGGTCTTTTGCCGAACCGCTAAGTTACGGGGACGTAAACACACCAGCATCAGTTGTCAAGCGATGTTGGGGGGAACAAACACAGGCACACAAACATACATACATATATATATATATATATATA
>NC_069002.1:31445446-31448465 GCF_001194135.2 Octopus bimaculoides | reverse complement strand
AATGTGGATTGATCAGACAAATGATCGAGGACATTTCAGCCGTGACCATCTCGTTTCTTTTTTTTTTTTTTTTTAATGGTTATATTTAGGAATATACAATCTAATTCTAAGATGTGTCTCCCACCCCTTTATTTAGAACGGTATGGTCAGATCAGAGGCCGATTTGACTGCTATTTGTAGAAGGTCAAACCGACCGCGTAGAAGCCATTTGTTTGTGGGGGTGGAAGCGGCGGCGGCGGTGATAGAGATGCTGGTAGTGGTTGCTAGTAGCTACAAAACAAGATTTCTGGGAAAGTGACACACCTTCATTGCTTTCAAAAATCACTCAAATCACGTGACGCAGCAACAGTAGTGGTAGTTGTAGTAGTAGTTGTGCTGGTGGTGGTGGTGGTGGTGAGGCGTGATGGTAGTGGTGGCGGAGGTGGTATTGGTGATAAACATATCTTTCATCGTTTACTGTTTGTTTTTGAAGGCTGTGTATGTAGTGCAACGAACAAATAGTTTCACCATTCCATAGCAGAACCGTTGCACTAAATACACTTCGACAATTTTTGATATCTTGGCATCTGAAGCAGTTGGAGATACGATAGTTTGACCGAAAGAACAGGCTATTGCAAGCAAAAATAAATATTGAAAAAAAAAAGAAAAAAAACGCATTTGGCCAAATTTGGACATACGACAATTTAACATGATGGCAACGATATATAAATATATATATATATACTCTTTTACTTGTTTCAGTCATTTGACTGCGGCCATGCTGGAGCATCACCTTTAGTCGAGCAAATCAACCCCAGGACTTATTCTTTGTAAGCCTAATACTTACTTATTCAATCGGTCTATTTTGCCGAACCGCTAAGTTATGGGGACGTAAACACACCACCATCGGTTGTCAAGCGATGTTGGGGAGGACAAATACAGACACACAAATATATATATACGACAGGCTTCTTTCAGTTTCCGTCTACCAAATCCACTCACAAGGCTTTGGTCGGCCCGAGACTATAGCAGAAGACACTTGCCCAAGGTGCCACGCAGTGGGACTGAACCCCGGAACCATGTGGTTGGTAAGCAAGCTACTTACCACACAGCCATATAAATATATATAATCTAACAATAGGCATGACTGTGTGCTAAGAAACATACTTCCCAACTACATGGTTCCGAGTTCAGTCCCGATGTGTGTGTGTGTGTGTGTTTGTGTCTGTTTGTCCCCCACTTCATCGCTTGACAACCGATGTTGGTGTGTTTACGTCCCCGTAACTTAGCGGTTCTGCAGAAGTGACCAATAGAATGAACACTAGGCTTACAAAGAATAAGTCCAGGGGTCAACTTCTTCGACTAAAAGGCGGTGCTCCAGCATTGCCACAGTCAAATGACTGAAACAAGTAAAAGAACACACACACATACCAGAGTAAGCACATAAATGCGAAACAAGGTGAAAAAATAGTACTCAAATACCGGAGGTAGAGTAATATGCTTTATAAATAAAGTGTGTTTGTGTATATCATATATCTAAAAAAAAGACCCACACTCTAGAGCATAGACCAGTACTATATTCATAAGTAGTTAAGTCTAAACATTCCAAACTCTCTGATTCTATCAGTCCACGTTAAGCAAATTATTGAAGACAATGCAGGAAAATCAATGAAGTCAATTCCAAAACAATTTCGTGTATCAGAAAAAAAAAAAAAAGAAGACCGTTTAATCAGATCCAAAAGACTTGAACAAACTTAAAAATCTAACAGAAGACAACTTTGACCAGGACCAGAAAACAAACAGAAGAAATGACAGATGGCTATGTGTAGACCCTTCTGGAGTTCCAAGAGTAATGCACACAAAATTTCCTGCAACTGTCATGGTTTGGGATGTTGTTAGCAATGAAGGTCAATGATGCCTCCTTACTTTTTCCCCCACAAGGCTTTAGAGTGAATGCTGCTGCATATATTGAGGTTCTGGATAAAGTTGTTAAGCCCTGGATCAACAGTGTATAAAATGAAAGGTCTTATGTCTTCCAACAAGATTCTGCACCATCTTTGTTGTTGGCACGCCGTCGCCTACGACGTCGAGGGTTCCAGTTGATCCGATCAACGGAACAGCCTGCTCGTGAAATTAACGTGCAAGTGGCTGAGCATTCCACAGACACGTGTACCTTTAACTTAGTTCCCGGGGATATTCAGCGTGACACAGTGTGACAAGGCTGACCCTTTGAATTACAGGCACAACAGAAACAGGAAGCAAGAGTGAGAGAAAGTTGTGGTGAAAGAGTACAGCAGGGTTCGCCACCATCCCCTGTCGTTGCCCCGTGGAGCTGTAAGTGTTTTCGCTCAATAAACACTCATAACGCCTGGTCTAGGAATCGAAACCGCGATCCTATGACCGCGAGTCCGCTGCCCTAACCACTGGGCCATTGCGTCTCCACTCTGCACCATCACACAAGGCTCAAATGACACAAGAATGGATGGCCGACATATTTGCATGATCGCATCACCCCCCCACCTATCATTTGGCCTCCTAATTCTCCAGATCTCAATCCACTGGACTACTATGTATGAAGCATCGTTGAGAAAAATATCAATGAACACTCATTAGCACCAAAGTTTTTTGAAAGCCGCCACAGTTCGAGTCATGTCCGATATGAACAAGGACCACTTGATCCAACCTTGTAAACGATTTCGACGCGGCGTAGAGGCAGTTTGCGATGCTTAGGGTGGTTTTATTGAATGGTTAATTAAACTGGTAATTTAGCTTTATCTCTTTTTACTCTTTTACTTGTTTCAGTCATTTGACTGCGGCCATGCTGGAGCACCGTCTTTAGTCGAGCAAATCGACCCCAGGACTTATTCCTTGGAAGCCTAGTACGTATTCTATCGGTCTCATTTGCCGAACCGCAAAATTACGGGGACGTAAACACACCAGCATCGGTTGTCAAGCGATGTTGGTGGGGGGACAAACACAGACACACAAACACACACACACACACACACACACACACACATATATATATATATATATATAT
>NC_069002.1:31444129-31445284 GCF_001194135.2 Octopus bimaculoides | reverse complement strand
AGGGCAGTGGATTCGCGGTCATAGGATCGCGGTTTCGATTCCCAGACCGGGCGTTGTGAGTGTTTATTGAGCGAAAACACCTAAAGCTCCACGAGGCTCCGGCAGGGGATGGTGGCGAACCCTGCTGTACTCTTCCACCACAACGTTCTCTTACTTCCTGTTTCTGTTGTGTCTGTAATTCAAAGGGTCAGCCTTGTCACACTGTGTCACGCTGAATATCCCAGAGAACTACGTTAAGGGTACACGTGTCTGTGGAGTACTCAGCCACTTGCACGTTAATTTCACGAGCAGGCTGTTCCGTTGATCGGATCAACTGGAACCCTCGACGTCGTAAGCAACGGAGTGCCAACAATATACTTCGTATTAATTTTTTACCTTAATTAGTTTTACACACTGTCTACTTGATAAAATCTTATATAGATTTTATCCTTATAATCTAATTGATAAATGTGTGTGTTTTGGTAGGCTGGATGGATGGATAGAAATATATATAGGTAAGAGAGACTGAAGTATATCGAGATTCGGGTATCTACTGCAACTGAATACATCTCGGCAAATAGCTTCCTACATGAGTGTCCTCGAACATGACATAAATGAGTAGGGCATGTGGTGTTATTAAAGTTAGACTGGACCTGGGTCAATAATGACCAAAACGTTTCTAAGTTACACACTTGTACATATGTGTGTGCGTGCGTGTGTATTCATGTATGTATATAAATAAAATCATGTCTGAATGCGTACAAGGATAAGACATTTTGTAACTGTTGTTCATTTACATCAAGAGTGGCCATACTGTCTATTTTTCTTTCACACATGTCTTTCTCTTTTTTAAGTCAGTAAGATGTGATGAGTAGAATATTTAGCTGCTATCTCTAGCAGTCACACGACTACGCAGAGGCTCCCCCCCCCCTGTTGGCGTTGGCTCATTTGTCTGGTTATTCATATGTATATATATGTATCAATGTATGTGTGCATATGCATGAATATATGTATATATGTATAGACACACACACACACACACACATATATATATAGAGAGAGAGAGAGAGAGAGGGAGAGAGAGAGAGAGAGAGAAAGAGAGAGAGAAAGAGAGAGATAGAGAGAGAGAAAGAGAGAGAGAGAGATTTATGTATCTGCATATGTATGTGTGTCTCA
>NC_069002.1:31437204-31444119 GCF_001194135.2 Octopus bimaculoides | reverse complement strand
TAGAGAGAGAGAAAGAGAGAGAGAGAGATTTATGTATCTGCATATGTATGTGTGTCTCATTTCTGGGTATGTGTGTTTATCATATCTCAGAAAGAATGTGTATTGCGTGCGTGTGCGTGTGCGTGTGTGTGTGTGTGTGTGTGTGTGTGTGGCAGACAGACGCTGCTGAAATAAATAAATAAATAAATAAATAAATGAATAAAATAACTAAAAAAGTAAACGATAGCTATCAGCTGAGGCAGAGGAGGAGTAGAGAGAAACGAAGGAGGTGCAGCATCGAGAGGGGGTAGGTGTAGGAAGACGAGTAGGGGGTGGAAGGAAAATTGTCAACCAAAGAAGTTAAAAAAGGGGGCGTTGACGAGTGTTTGAGGGCAAAGGAAAGACAGAAAGATAGAGAGAGAGAGTGGAATGAGGGAAAGAAAGAGGAAAGAAAAGAGAGAAAGAAGGCATAGACGAAAGAAAAAGGGTGGAAAAGGGAGAAGAGAAAGTAGAGAGATGAGAGAGACATGGAAAAGAAAGAGAAATGTATAAGAGAAAGAAGAAAAAGAGAGAAGAGACGGAGAAAGAGGGAATAGAAAAATAGGGAAAGAAGAGCGAGTGACAGATAAGAGAGAGAAAAGGTGTAACAGCAGGAGTGTGTGTTTGCGTGTAGAAGTGTATCTGTATGTGTGCGTATGCGTATGCGCGCAGGCGCGCTTGCATTTACGCGGTAAATTTGAAATACAGTGTAATAACAGCTACACCGCTCCCTCCCCCCGCATCATACAGACTTCTCTCCTCCATAAAAAAATGACCCCCTCCCTCTCTGTCTCTGCCATGTATTATAAGAAACATGGAATTTGGTGCAGTGTTGTTCATGCCTTTTCCATCTTCTCAAACACTATGAGTGACAGAAAATGTAGATAGATTCACAGAAAAAATGTCAGGCGATAGAAAGTGTTCATTTTTGTTAACACTTTTAGGAGTTCGAATATGACTTGGGTCGATTTTATATTTCGTCCTCCTTGGGTCGATAAAATGACGCACCAAGAAATTAGCTTAATTTCTGCTTATGAAAAAACTGTTTTTTAACCACTGGTCTAACACACGTCTGACCAGAAGTTTTCTAACCACTGACCATTCAATTTTAGTTTCAGACACAATGTACCTGGGGGTACATCATCCAATGTGTCCTTTCGGTTTTTAAACAAATTTTAGTGTATAAATTAAAAGAGTTTGGAGCCATCCTATTCTAGTTTCAGACACAATGTATGCTTCATTCTTTTTAAAAAAGATTTTAATGTATAAACTGGAGGAATTTTAGGAGCTATTTCTAGCAGAACAAAGTTCTCATTACGATTAAAAGTGGATATGCAAAAATATATTTTAGTAGTGTGAATATTTTAATTAATAATGGACAAAAAGCATCCTTTTTCAAATTTTATATACATTCATATACACACACTCATGCATATATGGGTGTATGCATGTAATTATATATATTATATCATGTATATATGAAGTATAAGACAAGGCATAAATAATGGTCCTCCAGTTTTGATATATATATAAGAAATATAATAATAAGGGTAGAAATTGATATTAATCAATTAAAACCAGTGGTCTAGCATATTTTTAAAAAATCCGAAGATTAAAATTATATTACATACAAAATTAAGAGGAACGACCGGCAAAAGTGGACTCCTATATGCTAGAAATAGATGCCAAATCCCCTAACCACGAAGAATATGTTCTCAAGAAGAAAAAGAAATATATATATCAAAACAAGAAAACAGGAGATAGCAAAATATTTGTCTCATAAGCATTATATATACATACATACGTATGTATATATATATATATATATATATATATACACACATACATACGTATATACATGCATATATATATATACTCTTTTACTCTTTTCTTTGTTTCAGTCATTTGACTGCGGCCATGCTGGAGCACCGCCTTTAGTCGAGCAAATCGACCCCAGGACTTATTCTTTGTAAGCCTAGTACATATTCTATCGGTCTCTTTTGTCGAACCGCTAAGTTACGGGGACGTAAACACACCAGCATCGGTTGTCAAGCGATGTTGGGGGGGGGGGACAAACACAGATACACAAACATATATATATATATATATATACATGACGGGCTTCTTTCAGTTTCCGTCTACCAAATCCACTCACAAGGCTTTGGTCGGCCCGAGGCTTTTTTTTCTTTAACATTTCAGAACCTTTTTAAAATCTAATTGAAGAGACGGATACTTTGCTATGGGGGATAGAATCCAAAGTGAATATATATACACACCAATTATCAACAAAAGTGAGTGTGTGTGTATACGGGTGTATACATACATATTGTATATATTGCTTCAGTTTCTTTTTACTTATCCTAGTGGAAATAAAGTAGGCAACTTTAATTAAATAATAATTTATTTATCTATGTTTCTATAAGCGGCGCCTCAATGTTAAGCCTTATCAAGCATTCACTATGGAAGACCAACGCTAGAGATGGCAGTTAAATCTACCTTCGAAGCACACACTCCTGTCTTTAAAAAGGAAGGTCACTTTATATAATGCAGTCCTAGATAGGCTACTGTCAACGTTAGCTTTATAAAACATTCTGTCGAATACTAACGCTAGAAATAGAAGTCAAATATGCCTGTAAAGGACACACTCCCGCCCTTAAAAATTTAGTACTGTTGTACGTAAGCTTTACTGGCGTTAGAAATAGCAGCTAAATACTCCTTTTAAATCAGAGCCTACTCTCCTCGAATAAAAAAGAAATATACAAAATAAGCTCGTATAAAGTAGCATAATATTTGGCAGATTAAAATATAAAATAAAAGAACTAAATGGTCGAGGCTGGAAGGTCTAGATTCATCATAGGAATGCTGGGTGAAAGCGGACTTAGGGTTAAAATACATCACCAATACCAACATGGTGGTGGTGTATGTGGTTAGTCGACCTGTTAGAAATAGCAGTCAGATTTCCCTCAAATCCTATCC
Source organism: Octopus bimaculoides (assembly GCF_001194135.2). Taxonomy (NCBI): domain Eukaryota; kingdom Metazoa; phylum Mollusca; class Cephalopoda; order Octopoda; family Octopodidae; genus Octopus; species Octopus bimaculoides. The sequence goes on along the minus strand of NC_069002.1, from coordinate 31,441,125 downwards.
TTGCCACTTTGAAAATAAAGAACTCACTGAATATTGTGCTTGGGAGTTCCTTGAACATGGAATAAAGACGGATGGGCATGGCCGGAATGTCTTTGGTCAGAGATCGTCTTATTTGTTGTAGGTCATCTCTTTGGGAGTCGACTCTGGGTTAAACAACACAACCATTTAGTTTTTTTCTTTCTATCTTTATATTACCCGGGTAATTTTATTTTATGGCGTTACATTCTTTAAATAAAGCTTTCAAAGGATGTTTGATGCAAGTAATTAAGAAAACAACAACAATAAATAGATATTTAATTAAGGAATAAAACAAAAAACTGCAGATTTTAAATATATATCTGTCGGCTTTCTTTAAATAATCTTCCATAACTGAATAAAATGAAAATTAAAATGGAAGTATAGCTGTGTGGTAAGCTTGTTTCCCAATCAAATAGTTTAAAACCTGCTATGTTGGAAAAGTGTCTTCTAGCAGACGGAAACTGAAAGAAGCCCATCCTGTATGTGTGCGTGCATATATATATATATTTGGCCGACCAAAGCCTTGTGAGTAGATCTGGTAGACGGAAACTGAAAGAAGCCCGTCGTATCTATGTATACATATATATATGTATGTGTGTGTATATGTTTGTGTGTCTGTGTTTGTCCCCCAACATCGCTTGACAACCGATGCTGGTGTGTTTATGTCCCCGTAACTTAGCGGTTCGGCAAAAAGAGACCGATAAAATAAGTACTAGGCTTACAAAGAATAAGTCCTGGGGTCGATTTGCTCGACTAAAGGCGGTGCTCCAGCATGGCCGCAGTCTACTGACTGAAACTAGTAAAAGATAACCGATGCCCCAGCATGGCCGCAGTCCAACGTTATTTTCGTTGCTGTCCAGCCCCCAGGTTATCACTGAATTAAAAGATATTAATAAAAAGGTTTTCCAGCCGTCACCATTTTATTTTATGTTAAGAGATTGGTGTATCTAGGACTACAATATCCAATGTGCCGTTTGCAGTGATTTGAGAGAGATGTGACTGTTATTTCTAGAATGTTGAACGACCACATAGCAAAGCTCCCTTGTTGGGTTGATGGAGAGACAATTGTTGTTATTGTTATTGTGCTTTGACCCCAGGACAATCCTAAATACACAGATCTATTATCAAAACCATCCAACCGTGACCACACCTACTTCTGATATATCCGAGACTACATTACTTTTTTTTTTTTTTAAATTTAAACACGGAAGGGTGTGCAGCTGTTATTTCTAGCACGGTGACCGACCACGGTTGATGGAGGGATAGTTAGAATCGTTGTCGGGGAAAAAAATGCCTTACACTTCCCATTCTGAGTTCAAATCCCGCCGAGGTCAACCTTGTCTCCCTTTGGACTCAATACTATTAACTAATGCCCATTCAAAATTTCAGGCCTAAATTACAAACCATTGTAGTTTAGCCACAGGTCAGTCCTGATTAGAAAGATCTATAATAAAAAATAAAAAAAGGGATACGACCGTGACCAGACCACTTTTCTGTCTATCTGGGACTACATTGTTAGATGTGTCCCCTTTTGTTTTAGATAGTAGGATGTGGTTTAAAGATTTGGCTGCTATTTCGTAGGGTGTAATTTGAGGGAGACTTAGCCGTTATTTTATAGGAGGTGATTTGAGGGAGATTTGGCTGTTATTTCGTGGGGTGTGACTTAAGGGAGACTTGGCTGCTATTTTAAAGGATGTGATTTGAGGAAGATTTAGCTGCTATTTCATAGAGATTTACTTGCTATTTGATAGTTAGTGGTTTTGGAGAGATTTGGCTGCTATTTCATAAGGTGTGATTTGAGGGAGAATAGGCTGCTATTTTCATAATGTCATACGACCAAAGAATAGGCTGCTCTTTCTAGCATGTAGAATGACTCAGTAGAAAGAGAAAGGCTCCTTCTGTTGGCTCGTGTCAAAGTTTTGGTTGTTTATTAAGGTTGCGCGCGTGTGCGTGAATGTGTGTGTGTGTATGTGTGTGTGTGTGTGTGTGTGTGATACGACATGAAGAATGAATAAGAAATAAGAAGAAAACCGCTTCTTTCCTAAACTGGCAGCTGAAATATCATTTTTATGTGATGTATATATGTATGACAACATAACAATTTCAGCTGCTTTCTATTCCTGTTGACCCCAGCCCTTTTTCTCTCTCTCTCTCTCCCCTTTTATAAATACCCTCCTCCCTAAACTGCACAATTAAAGGGTTTCATACTTTTGACATCTAAATGGACTCGCATAGTTATATAGAAAGATCCACGAAATTTAAACACAAGAAACAATTCGTTTAAGAATAGGATTCCTTTTGGGGTTTTTCAATGACGTTTTTGTTTGTTTGTGTATGTTTAATTTAGGAAATAATTGAAACTTGTTAAATTAGGTAATTGGGATATTTCTTACATCGTTTGGGAAAAAGTGTATTGTAAGTCTAGGGAAGCGACTCTACTATGTGTGTGAGTGTGTGTGTGCGCTTGCGAATGTGTATGTAAGTATTATCTATACATATATATATATATATATATATATAGGGAAAAGAACCAAGGTTCATGAACTCATCGATGAAAATCCAGTCACATATAGAAAAATTAATAATTAAAAGCACAATAAATGAGTATAATATAATACAAAGTAAATATAAGATGAACCTTGGTTCTTTTCCCTAAAACTATATATTTATATATATTTTACTGTGAAACTTAATTTAATTTTAATTTTTAATAAATTGATTTTAATTGACTTTTTACCTGTAATTTTGGATTTAATCCCTATATATATATGTGTGTGAGTGTGTATAAATATTGGTTTCAAATTTTGGCACAAGGCCAGCAATTTTGGGGGAGGGGTAAGTCAATTACATCGATCTCAGTGCTCAACTGGTTTTTATCTTATCGACCTCGAAAGAATGAAAAGCAAAGTTGACCTCAGCGGAATTTGAACTCAGACGGAAGAAATGGCGCTAAGCATTTTGCCCAGCATGCTAATTATCCCGCCCGCTCGTTGCCTTTACACAGAAACACACATTTATCTATCTATTTATCGATAGATAGATAGATAAGATTAAGGAGAATAGTATTAGTAGTGACTTCGAAGTTTCGACCTGCTCTCCAAGGACAGTCCGAGGAGGGTAAGCAGGCCGAAACTTTAATGTTAAATTGTTTTTATTATAACTTGACGTAAGAACAAACATTAATATTATTATATCATTATATATATATAATGCATAACATATTTAAATATATAATATATTTATATAATACAATATAATAATACACATTGGCAAATATATATTATATAACATTTCTATAGAAGAGGGCTAGAAATTAATCTGCTCCGCTCAAAACCGTAACTTCTTGAGATGTGCATGATTACGATTTTGCAAAATAGATGGATAAATAAATAGAATTACAATAAGGTGTATTGTAGTTCGCTTGAAGCATTGTGTATTGTTTGTAAAGAACTAAAAGTTTAGAATGGTGCAACAATGCACTATAATACAAAAAATGGACTATATACCTGTTGTAATTTGGTTATCTATAGTCCGATGATATTTCGGAATTACAATTCTTCAGATCTTCTTAGATGGAGTCTCTGCTATAAATTCCATCTAAGAATATCTGAAGGAATTGTAATTCCGAAATATCATCGGACTATAGATAACCAAATTACAACAGGTATATAGTCCATTTTTTTTTGTTTTATAGTGCATTGTTGTACCATTCTAAACTTTTTATTCTTTACTAATAAGGTGTATTGTACCCTCCTCTTAACCATAGTTTTTTCAGTTTTTATTTTTCTTCGAAAAATTTCTCAGATTATCTTTTATCAAAAAGTTAAGCATAATTTTGAAAAATCATCTTTGATGTTTATTTATTTAGCTATTCTTTCAAAAGGAAGTCAAAACTGAAAAGGT
>NC_069002.1:31435015-31436975 GCF_001194135.2 Octopus bimaculoides | reverse complement strand
TGATATAAATTTTATATATCAGAATTTAATCTAAATAATAATAGTGATTCTAATGGCTTCTGATCTTAACTGATTATAAGTGTTAACATGTATGTTTTGTCTCTCGCTAAAAGATGGACGACGGCAAATATTCCGCTCAGTACTGCAGATTTGCTTGACCTTAACCAGTTGAGCATGTCCCTTGGTGGCTGATGATAAGTGCATCTTTGATCACAAACAGAAGTCGTGGGGGAGCATCGTAGCCATGTGTTGAGAAGAATTCTTTGGAGTTTGAATAAGTCACCCATGGAAACATGGTTGTTTCGTTCATCATCCTTAAAACAAATCTTATTCAGGGGTTTCTTGAGCGGGATGGGCTACTCAACCTGAAGAAAATTTTAACTGGGACTCACCTGCAAGATCATGAACTGTTTATCTTGATATAAGCTGACCATGTCGCGCACATATGGTTGTGATGCATGTGTCTAGTGTACCTCTATCAGACGGGTAGACATAATGGGTATAACGGGACCCGGTGTCACTTTCATGGCATGCATTACTCTCTAACACAATAATAATGACATTTTTATTGTAGAAAAGAACAAGGCAATTATTGTAGATATTACCTCACTCTGGGACTACAGGGTGAATGAGAAGGAAAGTGAGAAAGTGGAGAAATATTAGAAGCTGAAATAGGAAATCAGGAAACTATGGAGAATCAGGCATATAGAAGTGGTACCGATTCTGGTTGGTGCACCGGGCACAGTCAGTAAAAGGTTAGATGCATGGCTTGAGAAGCTAGGAATTACCACCAGGACGGGTCTGTTGCAGAAAACGGCTTTGTTATGAACAGCAAGGACTCTAAGGAAGGTGTTGGAAAGGTGAAGAAGGAATGACAGAAAGAATTTTTCGCCATTTTATATGGCTTGCTCTTTTGGTATAGTGTCGGTATAACATCTGCCAGAGCAAAAGCGACAATGGAAATAATAATAATAATAATAATAATAATGATAATAATAATGATAATGGCGAAGGTAAAGAATACGTACACCACCGGTTTTTGGCGTAACAAAAACCCTAACCACCGGGTGTACGTATTCTTTACTTCCGTCAATAATAATAATAATAATAATTCATTCTTTTATTGGCCACAAGGGCTAATATAAAGATACATTAAAGGACATGACACAAACATAAATGACAACACAAGACGATACAGGGGGTTTTCAAATCGTGTACACAGTAAATAACATGAAAATGAAGCATTTCTACTAATAGGCACAAAGTCTGGAATTTTGGGGGAGAGGATCAAATCGATTACATCGACCCAGTGCTTGACTGTTATTTTATCGACCTCCGAAAGGATGAAAGGAGTTACTCGGCGAAATTTGAACTCAGAAACATAATGACGGAAGAAATGTCTCTAAGCATTTCGCCCGGCATGCTAACGATTCTGCGCACACATACATACTGAGACATCATAAAAAATACCCATAAAATGAAACTGGAAATTTTGCAAAGAATTATGTGATGTTATAATTTTTTTTTTTTTTTTCGACATTAAATTCCGATATAATCGTACAGTACCTGAAAAAATATCCATTCACTAGAAAAATATCCATTTTTCTGAAACAAATTCGGTTGGGGTACACTTGTGTAGGTATGCCGCTTAATCTAAATCCAATTATGTAGATACATAAAAAAAACTTTGTATTTACTTTCTGGACAGCGTAACTCACTGAGGAATGGAAAAAAGAAATAGACCTGGATGAGAATCGAACGTATATAAGTACTTGTATTGAAACACTAAAAATTAAGAACAAAAGTATAAGTTTTTTCTTTAGTTATCTTTCAATTCTATTTGTGGAAAGAATTATGAACTGACTGACCAAATAATCGTCAGATTAAAATTTAATGAGAGGAAGAAAGTAAGAAAGGGATTGAAGATTTGGAAACAGCAGATATGAGAGAAAAAGATCCC
>NC_069002.1:31433909-31434950 GCF_001194135.2 Octopus bimaculoides | reverse complement strand
CCCCCCCCCCAAAAAAAAAACCGTCTTATGCAAAGATTTGTTCAGAATTGTTTTGAGTACATCTTTTTATCTCTTCCTTGTTTCAGTCATTGGATTACAGCCTTTAAGGCTTTTAGTCAAACAAATGACCCCTGGTACTTGTCTTTTTTAAACCTGATACTTATTCTGTAATTCTCTTTTGACGAGCCGCTAGTCACGGGGGCGTAAACAAACCAACACCAGTTATCAAGTGGTGATGGAAGAAAAACAGAAGGATGTACACACGTAGATACATAAACTCACACCCTATATATAACTATATATATATAAAACTGAGAATATGTGTGTGTGTCTGTATGTGTGCGTCACTAAAACTCGAGAACTACCCAACCAATTCCATTTAAATTTTACACATACACTAGGCCAAAAAAAATTTCAGCCTAATGCGAATCCAAAGCAATTTCTTAGACTGTTTCGGTATTGTGTCAAAAGTGAAACAATAACATCTCTATTGTAATGTGAAATAATAGTTTCAGATTTAATAGTTTCACTATCAATACTTCCACTTTGTATATAATATATGCATAGTGAAATTATTAATAGTGAAATTATTAAGGCACACACACACACACACACATATATACAGACATGCATACATACATATATTTTGGTCTGTCGCACAGACCATACGTATTCTTGTCTGTCTCCTCTCTTATCTTTTCTCCTTTCAAAGAATGTTCCTCCAGCGGTCGCCACCTTACTTCGTATGACTTAGCGGCCATTACTGTTTGTTTTCACTGTCCTGTTGTTGTTACCAACTTTGACCCTCCGCAAATCCCAAATTTTATTTTAGCTCGCGGGGGGTATATATTGTCGTGAATTGCTCGAAATGTGGAATAGATAAACAGTCGACAACTGCTGAAGGGTCGTTCTTTATGTTACTTGTCTTGTTTTCCATTTGTTTCTTTCGTTGTTCGCATACAAAAGTTTGTCTTCGTATTTCATGTTGTTTACGTTTCGTGACGTCCTGTACAGATATAGGCATATATGTATATATATATA
>NC_069002.1:31416631-31433303 GCF_001194135.2 Octopus bimaculoides | reverse complement strand
ATGCCTGATTTTGGGTGAATTTGATAGTTCATTATATATTGAGTTGTCAGATCAACTTGTTCGTTTTATTATTATTTTTTTTATCTGGTACATTACTCTGCGTCACGTGTGTGAAAATAGGCCAAGTTTATTCAAATTATAAAAAAAAAAAACGACAAAAAGTAAGAGAATGAAAATAGTACAAAAACACTTCCGTAAACTACGATGAAAATATTTTTCGTGTTAATTCGAATAACATTAAAAAAAAAATTAAAATAAGTGAAAAAAACCAACAAAACAATGAATTTATCTGACATCCTAATATTTTAATATCATATGTCCTGCTTTTTAATTATTTTAGTCATTAGACTACGGTCAGATTGGGGCACCGCCTTGGAGGGTATTTTAGTCGAACAAATGGACCCCAATATTTTTTTTAAAGCCCGGTACTTATTTTATCGTTCTTTTTACCGGAACCGTTAAGTTACAAAGACGTAAACCAACCAAGACCGGTTGTCAAGTGTTGGTGGTATCTACTAATATTTAGAGATAAGTATTTTGCTTTTTCTGTTTAGGAAAATCAAACGGAGTATTTTGAGTGTCGTGAACCTAATTAAGTTAAATAGCAGGTGAAGACATTCATTCATTCATTCACACACTAAACTCCAGCTATTTTAAAACAACTCTAGTGAAAAAAGCACTATTGTATTAGCATTTTATATTTGAAAGGTGGGGGAAATGTTGACTTGGTCGAGGAGAATAACAAGTAAGTAGACACAACAATAACAACAACGAAAATTTGCTGATATTAATAATTGTTCTTAGACAAGAGGAACCGGGAAGTCGATTGACCTGCAATGACTGTCATTCACTATGTATTGAATTCTTCTTCTTTTTTTTTTTTTGCATCTTTAAATGGGCTGTTGTTTTTGCCATTGATCTGGCTGTGACTGAGAGCAAGCAGTTTTCTCTATTCAAAACTGTTGTAGCCATGTCATACGTATTCTCTCAAGCATCCCATATCAATAGAAGCATTGTTTAATGTGGTATCTTTCGTTTTGAAGACCATTTGTTGTAATTCGAAAGATCTATTTATTTCTAACTGGCTAAGCAACCTCGTAGACACTCGTTGGTTCAGAGTGAGTTTGACTACGAGGTGGGGCAAAATGAGGTGTTTTAACTGCATTTTTGACTTTGAGATAAAATATATTTTTTACAAATATTCACTACCTTACAAAAACTATATCAGCCAAGCAAATGGCCTTCTCTAAATACATTGAAAGCATTATAACATAATCTGATCTTTATTTCAGAAAATTATCGCTGTTCTCTTTGAGGTGGCACACACAAAACCTGAGGTCAAGACCTGATGTTTAGGAAGAACCAAAAATGCAGTTTTTTTTTTTTACACACACACACATCTTTGCGACCTTTGGAAGAAATATTGTGAGTTGAAATAAAAATGCTTTCAAACCTAAGAGAATGTTCTTTTGAAATGAGAAGGAGTTTTGGGATTGGTGGTGGGTGGGCTTGGAGGGAGAGCTTGTCAGATATACATAACGTCCCTCTTTGATTATGCAGTTCTTGGACCAATGTACAGGCTGAGCCATTTAACAACCCTGTAAGCAATCATAAAATAATGGTTCAAATGTATAGGAAACAAAAGACCGAGACAGGTGAGGAAACAACGAACAGGTGTGTTAGTTTGACACTGACGTTTTGAGACTACACTCTTCCACAGAAGATTTTTATCTCATCATTTGACATCCATTTTCCATGCTGGTATGGTTTGGATAGTAGACAACTGCACCAAGCTCCACTGTCTCTTTTGGCATGATTTCTGCAGCTGCATGTCCTTCCTAATACCAACCATATTACTAAGTGTATCTCTTTTACTCTTTTACTTGTTTCAGTCTTTTGACTGCGGCCATGCTGGGGCACCGCCTTTAGTCGAGCAGATCGACCCCAGGACTTATTCTTTGTAAGCCTAGTACTTATTCTATCGGTCTCTTTTTGCCGAACTGCTAAGTTACAGGGACGTAAACACACCAGCAACGGTTGTCAAGCGAAGTCGGGGGGGGGGGACAAATACAGACACACAAACATATACACACACATACATATATATGACGGGCTTCTTTCAGTTTCCGTCTACCAAATCCATTCACATGGCTTTAGTCGGCCCGAGGCTATAGTAGAAGACACTTGCTCAAGGTGCCACGCAGTGAGACTGAACTCGGAACCATGGAGTTAGTAAGCAAGCTACTTCCCACACAGCCACTCCTACGCCTATATATATATATAATTACATACAACTTGCACTCTCAGACACTCTCTTCATCTGTTGTTAGCTAGAAGTCATAAAGATTTCAGCACTTTCTATCTCTATGATTTCCTCTAACATTCCAAGGAGCAGTGATGCTTTCACAGTTCTTTTGGCTTTCATTGCTGCACACTTCTCCCCTCATTATCCATGCAACCACTACATTTAACTGAGTGCAGCAATAATCACCCCCCACTATATATTTTGCTTTGTGGTTAACCTGTTCACTTTCAACCTTGTAGTTTTAGGTTTATTCCTATCAGACGGTACTATAGTTAAGTACCATGTGCTCCAGTTTTTGGCTGACCAATACCTTGTGAGTGGAACTGGTTGACAGAAACCTAATACAAGTAAGCCATATATATGTATGTAATATATAAAAAGCTTGCTTCCCAACCACATGGTTTTAGGTTCGGTCCTACTTCATGGCATGTTGGGTATCTGTCATCTATAGCCCTGGAGTGACCAAAGCCTTGTGAATAGATTTGGTAAACAGAAATTGAAAGAAGGGCGGCGAGCCGGCAGAATTGTTAGCATGCCAGGCAAAATGCTTAGCGGTATTTCGTCTGCCGTTACATTCTGAGTTCAAATTCCGCCGAGGTCGACTTTGCCTTTCATCCTTTCGGGGGTCGATAAATTAAGTACCAGTTACGCACTGGTGTCGATGTAATCGACTTAATCCCTTTGTCTGTCCTTGTTTGTCCCCTCTGTGTTTAGCCCCTTGTGGGCAGTAAAAAAATAAGAAACTGAAAGAAGCCTAACGTGTGAGTGAGTGTGTGTGTGCGTCTCCTTGTCTTGTCATAGCATGACAGTTGTAAACAATTTTCATTTATCTTACAAGTAGAAGGTGGTGAGCTGGCAGAACCGTTAGCACGCCGGGCAAAATGCTTAGCGGTATTTCGCCTCTCGCTACGTTCCGAGTTCAAATTCCGCCAAGGTCAACTTTGCCATTCATCCTTTTGGGGTCGATAAACTAAGTACCAGTTGAATACTGGTTCGATGTAATTGACTTAACCCCTCCCTGAAAATTTCAGGCCTTGTGCCTTTAGTAGAAAGGATTGTGTTACAAGTAGTCCAGTACTGCTTCAGTTCCAATATTCTGCGAGAACATGTCTGGCCATGGGAAGATATTACTTTATTAGGAAACTGGTACTGTTTGCTGACAAGAAGGGACATCAAGTCGTAGAAGAATCAGCCTCTGTAAGCCCTGTCTGACCCCTATACAAATATGGAAATGCAGATGTTCAAATAGTGTGGGTATCTTTTCATTGATATTGTTTATTTGGTGTGTTAAACCTGTCCCTGTACAGATGGTGTACTTGCATACATCTGCTTCAAAAACGTGTCTAGCCATTAATATTGGGTGGTTTACTGTTTGAAAGACTTAGCTGGAAATAGTATCTTAGTTGGGAAAAAGTGAGGGTTGGTAACAGGAAGGGCATCCAGCCGTTGAGATATTATCATAATAAACCTTGTCTTAACTCACACTGGCATAGAAAGGTGGATGTCAAACTGATGATTGAACGAATGTTATATCCTCATCATCATCATCATAACATCAATTTTTCCATGCTTTCATGGGTCAGACAGAATTTGTTGAGGCAGATTTTCTACAGCTGGATGCTGTTCTTGTTCCCAGCCATACCTTGTTTCCAAAATCTTAATATATAAAGCTGAAGTTGTATGTCTGTGTGTAGCCTTTTTAAAAGTTCATAGAAATCCACATTTTCCACTTTATCGTGGAAATTTTTACATCAATGGAATTTTCTCGATGTGAACTTTCCAGTGCAGTAATTAGATTTTTAAAATTCCGTTTACTTTGTGTAAAGGAGATTTGGCTTTTGTAAGGCTTTCTTTTTTAGTTGATTTTCACCTAGCAAGACTTATCGTAGATGGCATAATAAGTCACACCCGGACAACGTTGGGTTATACTGCTAGTATATATATAAATCCGCCCCAGTGACACAGCTAACATCACCCTTCTATGTTGGTCACCTCCACCCCATCTCCTCTTCATTCATTCTTTATTGGCATCTGTCACATCCTCTCTTTCACTCTCTATCATTCACCAGCAAACATGCTCACACTTCAGCATTTAAACTGGCCATATCCGTTCCAAATATTCAACCTGTTTTATGCTCACACTAGCCAGATCTGGCCTCTCACACCTCTCCTATGTAGTCATTCTATAAATAAATAATCACATGATTGGAATCTCAAAGCTGCAAGGTATTAATGCAAAAATTACTACAAAACAATGTGAATAAATAAGAATTACATTTGACAGAGGAATCTGAATGCTAAAGGCTTAAACTAGCCAGATCCAGCCCAGATATATTCTACTTGTTTTATGTTCAAACCAGCCAAATTCAGCCTCTCGTATCTACCCTTCGCTGTCATACAAAACTAAACAATCGTAATCATTGAAATCTCAAAAAGCTGCAAGGTAATGCATGATTAATTCAAAACAATCTGAACAAACAAACATAACACTTGACAGAGTAAGCTCAATGCTAAACAGTTAAACATGTAGCTGTCTGTCTGTCTCTCCTGTCTGTCTGTCTGTCTGTCTCTCCTGTCATAATACTTCAATAATGTGAGTTGCATTAAATTTGATGGAATCCTATACATTGCACCCATTTTCTCTCTCTTACCACTCCTCCACATTCCTGTCCGTCATCTCTTTATCAGCCCCCCCCCCTCGTCACCACTTTCATAGATTAGTGGTTAAGGTGTAATATTCACAATTCATCTAGTTTGTTTCCTGCTAAGGTCTCCATCTGCCATCTTCTCCTCCTCCACCACCTCTTGATTACTTGAGGCCCCTTTCATTTTCATCTCTCAACCTCTTTCTAATTTTCTGCTGCACCATGTCACCTACCATACCAGTATCTCTGACCATTTCTATAAAACTACCCATCACCGGCCTTGTCACACTCTGTGTCACGTTGGATCTCCCTGAGAACTACGTTATGGGTACACGTGTCTGTGGAGTGCTCAGCCACTTGCACGTTAATTTCATGAGCAGGCTGTTCCGTTGATTGTATCAGCTGAGACCCTCGTTGTCGTAACCGACGGAGTGCTCCTTTTCTAAAGTTGTCGCTAGTGTTTCTTGACCAATGCCTGACCAATGACATTCTGCATTGGATCTTCCCAGCTGATGCCCCTCCTTTGTTGCCCACCACCACTTCCTCTCCTTCAGATCACTCTTTTATTAACAGACCATCATCACTCTCTTCCGGTCATCCATCCATCATCATATCTATTTCACATTTTCTTGTCGTTTTTGATAATGAAATTACCTACGATTTGGTTGTGTCTTGGGACAGCCATTATACCAATAATAACAAGATATACACAGGTTCAATTCCACTTCTTTGTTAGTAGTCGGTTGGTTAAATATTAACTAACTGATTGCTTGTTTAACCATTTAGCATTTAAACCAGCCTTATCTGGCCTAAATATTCCACCTGTTTTATGTTCAAACTGACAAGATCCAGCCTCTCATACCTACCCTACAATACTATTCTAATGCCATAATTTATTCAAAACAGTTTGAATAAATATGGATTACATTGGACAGCATAATCCGAATGGTTAATGTGTTAATAATCTATTTTCTCCATCTTTTATTTATTCTCTTTCATTGTTTTTCTTATCCTAATTTTTCGTTTATTTCATGAACAAAGTCAAGTATCCTTCAAATAAATATAGAACAATGATGTTATATAATAAAGCTGCTAATTTTACAATGGCCGATTGTACTACTCTTTATGAACAATATGTCTTTTTCCTGTTAATATTTTTGTTCGTTATTATAATAATTCTAGACACAATTATATCACTATCATTTTCTCATTGATTAACAATATAAAGAAGATTAGAATTAAATTAAATAGGAATTTTACCACTAATTAATATATCTAAAAATTTTGAAGTTGAAAGTTCAGCCAAATATTTTATCATTTGGTGTTCTTATCAGCTCACATTACCACTCCTGTTTATAATGCTACCAACCAGTTACTCACTCCAACTAACCCACTACTTATACTTTCTCACCACTGATCATTTCAATGATTATCCAGCACACTCTCTTTTTAACCTGCACACATGCTGTTGCCATCAGTGTATCTCTTCCATTACCCAATACTGTTATAGTTTTACATGTTATATCCTATCTTTACTGTTTATCTTCATTGCTCTTCTAGCTCTGTCTTTCCAACAGCGAAACTGGGGAAACAGAGGCAGTCTGTTCTGGGTGACACTTTTTATGGGGTAGCATTTTTGGGTCTACTGTATAATAAGCCTGTATAGGCTTAGAGACTCAAGAGTTGCTCCAAGTGGCATACACTCTATCTGCATCACTGTGTCTTTCTCATCTCTTTTCTTTACTATAAACCATACCATTCAGTTTTCCTGTCATACTTTCTCTCATTCATCTTCTGCCTTTGCCCTCTCTTCATTCACTCAATTGATCATACTGTGCTGAACAAACAAAGACTATGGAAGGCAGTAAGGATCTCCACTTTCTGTCTGGAATTCCCTTCCTGTTCATATTCTTCCCCCTCTACTGTTGACTTACAAAGGAACTTTAACAGCATCAATCTCACCAATCTGCATGGGAGATGGAGATCCCTATGAAAGCCATGAGCACTTCCATTTCTTCCAAACCCAGAACACAAAAATATGAACAAATATTCCAGCAATATACTTTGTAACATGGTATACAAACAAGGTGATACATTGTAGAGTTAAGAAGATTCCTTAATTTTGTTAAAACCATGATGACATCTCTAGTGCTGGCGCCATGATAAAATTGGTTGAGTGCAGTCAGTAAAATGGTTGGCATTAGGAAGGGTATCCACTGATATAACCATGCCAGAATGAAATGTCGAAGCAGTGCATGGCAATATCACATCTTGAAGAGCAGTGAGTCTGAATAAGAACGGATTCAAACTCTGCTGACCTGTCCAACACATGCCAGCATGAGAAGCAGACACAAAATGGTAATGATATATAACACATAGCTGTATTATTGATAATCTGCTACAAGGGCAAATGAGATGTAATAAAGAGAGATAATTATAGAGTGTTGCAATTGCTGCACAAAGGTTACGACAGTTTTGGAAAGATTATGGTGCAATTAATTCTGTTCCTAATTAGCCTGGAAGAGATACAGTTTAGCCTTCTGCGAGGAAAAGGTACCACTTATGCCATACTTCAAGAAAAACAATTGCAAGGGAACTTGGCTTAGAGTAATCTCATCTATGTATATATGCATGTGTGTATACATGTATGTATATATGTATATAAATATGCATGTCTATAAATATGTGGTTATATAATATATATTTATGCACATGTATATATATACTATATAATATATTTATATATATATATATGTATATGTATATAGGCACAGGAGTGGCTGTGTGGTAAGTAGCTTGCTTACCAACCACATGGTCCTGGGTTCAGTCCCACTGCATGGCACCTTGGGCAAGTGTCTTCTACTATAGCCTCAGGCTGACCAAAGCCTTTTGACAGGATTTGGTAGACAGAAACTGAAAGCCTGTTGTATATATGTGTGTGTGTTTGTGCGTCTGTGTTTGTCCCCACACCATCGCTTGACAACCAATGTTTACGTCCCTGTAACTTAGCAGTTCAGCAAAAGAGAAAGATAGAATAAGTACTAGGCTTACAAAGAATAAGTTTGGGGATCAGTTCGTTCGTTCGTTCAACTAAAGGCAGTGCTCCAGCATGACCACAGTCAAATGACTGAAACAAGTAAAAGAATAGAAGAACATATATGCCAAATCAGATTGGAGCCTGGTGCAGCCATCTGGTTCACCAGTCCTCAGCCAAATCGTCCAACCCATGCTAGCATGGAAAGCGGACGTTAAATGATGATGATATATATATATATATATATATATATATACATCCACACACACAATGTATAATATATCTATATACACATGCATATCTATATACTATATAATATATACAATTATATATTTATCTGCGTGTCTGTCTGTCTGTCTCTCTATCTCTTTCTCTACACACATATCTATAAAATGTCTCCTCCTGCAATCAGCCTTCACTACTTAATCCCATGTCTTCTTGGGTGTCTCTCTTCTGCAAACTCCATTCACACATATTTTATGTCAAGTTTACTTTGAGGCCTCTTGATTCTCAGTTTACCGTCCATGCCTGGATGTTCCTCTATAATTCCACTACAGATTCAGTTGAGAGAATTGGATCACCTGCATATGGTAGTTCCTTTGGACAGTCAGTCTTAAATTCCTCTGTAAGACTAAGACTACGATGAATAGGAGAGGACTGAACACTGAACCTTGATGGACTCCTTTTCCTTATGTCAAACTTGTTACTGTACTCATTCTTGTCTTACTGCATCTCTGCATATAGCTTGTACAGCCATCACAACCCATTCATCTGGATCTAGGTTTCTAAGGGAGTATCAAATTACTGAATGTGATACCCTGCTGAACACCTTTAAGCACTAACATAGCTAGAGTGTGTGCCACCCGGGGCACATCATAGAGCTGGGAGAAGGGAACACAGATTGTAAAGCTAAAAAGTGGAGGCTCACATTATAGATCTGGGGAAATGGAGTGCACATTGTATGGATGAGAGAAGGGGATTGCAATGTAGGCCTGATTGGCCCTACTAATACAACCTTAACTCTTTAATCCATCAAATATAATGCTTATTTGCCCACATTTTAAAAAATTGATCCTGTAGTATCTTGTAGCTTCAACATTTTGAAGATTGTTTATTTCTAGAATGACATTGTAGGATAGGTATGAGAAGCTGGATCTGGCCAGTTTGAACATGAAACACAGAATATTTGGGGCCAGATCATATTGTTTTCAATTAATCATGCATTGTCTCATAGCTTTGAGATTTCGATGTAATTGTTTTATTCTTAGATTAACATTGTAGGATAGGTGTGAGAGGCTGGAACTGGCCAGTTTTAACATAAAACAGGTAGAATATTTGACCTGGATATGGCCAGTTCAAATGCTAAAGGGTTAAGTCCTCTTAATAGTTCAATCCCAACAAGGCTGGCCTTAAGGTTGCTGGCGCCCTGGGGCAAGCTGAACTTCAGTGTGTACAAGCTGACAGTCAGGGAAATTTCCTTGTCTTTGACGTCCCCTAACACATGGTGCCCCAGGTGACTGCCTGAGTTGTTGGTACCTTGAACTGGCCTTGAATCCCAGTTCCCCCACAGTAGAAATAAAGGAAATTTATTTACATACAGCAGTGTGGGAAAATCACCCACCATTGCAATTCCTGCAAGATGTCCACTGGGACAGCAGAATATACTTTTACCCCTATAATTTAAAGTGCCCATGTTACTTAAATTGTATATACTTTGGGAAATCCCTTTTGTATTCCCTCCATTCCTCAACCAAGATGGTTGTATGTATTACTCTTTCATAATAAATACACAGCATTTACTGTCCATTGAACATAGAGCAGAGCTTCTCTCAAACTATTTCACTAATCTCATTTGGTTCACCACCACCATGTTTGTACACATTCCCTGAAGTCTCTCAATCTCCTTTGCTCTTTCTCTTACTCATTCATGTTCTCTCTCTTTCTCTTACTCATTCACACACACACACACACTTTCTCCCTTGCTTATTCACTCTCTCTTTCTCCCTTGCTCATTCACTCTTTCTCTCGCGCGCTCTTGCTTTCTATCTCTCTTACTCTCTGTCTCTCTCGCTCAATTACCACTACTACCATCACGAAAAAATCATCATCACCACCATCACCACTTCCATTAGCGCTTTCACAATCGCCAACACCGCCACCGAATCGCCGCCGCCGCTGCTGCTTTTTGCTTACAATATTCATTTCCAGTAGTAGAATGCCATCTCGAATATTTCACGACTTCCCATCTACTGTGTACCGAAAAGTCGCTAAATATAGTTTTTTTTTTTCTCTATCTATCTATCCCCCTTTCGTTTCTTTTTACCCTCCACAACCATCCTACCTCAGCTACCCCGACCACCTCACTTTAACTCACATCCCTTCTGACCTTGAGATTCGTTGGGTGTTTTTTTTCTTTTTCCTTTTGCACGAAATTTCTTCCATTAGACACCAGCGAACGAGATAAAAGCTATATGTCTTTTGTTTCGCTTTTGTTTTTATGTCCGAATTCAATGTTGAACGCCCCTCATTGGCTACCTGTAACTGACAGAAGCCTTTTCTTGTGCTGCGGGGTTAATGACAAGCATTGTACTCAAATATGGAAACTTAGCTGTTGAAAGATCGATTGAAAACAACAATAACAAGGAATAAATAATAATAATAATGATAATGATAATAATAGCGACAAGGCTAAGTGCAAAAGCAACAGTAGTTTCTTTTTATCTCGTACTTGTTTCAGCCATTGGATTGTGGTCATGTTGGGGCAACGCTTTGAATAAAACCAATTGCTCGTAGTACATATTTTTAAAGTCTGGTACTTATTCTATCGTAAACCTCCGTCAGACCGGTAAGTTACGGGGACGTAAACAAACCAAGCGGTATGGGAGGGGGGGGGGCGAGAAAAAGCACAAGCATAAAGAGACACAACTCTCTCTCTCTCTCTCACTCCCATTTTACACACACACACACACACACACGATAGGCTTCTGTCACTTGCCGTCTACCAAGACCACACTCACTGGTTTGAACTCAGCGCCATGTTTGGGAAGCAAACTTGTTACCAAACTGACACACACACATACACTCCTCACTCTCTCTCTGTATATATCTATATTCTTTTATTTATTTATTTTGATATATTCTTTTACTCGTTTCATTCATTTGACAGCGGTCATGCTGGATCACCGCCTTTAGTCGAACAAATCGACCCCAGGACTCATTCCTTGTAAGCCTAGTACTTAGTCAATCAGTCTCTTTTGCCGAACCGCTAGGTTATGGGGACATAAACATACCAGCATCGGTTGTCCAGCGATGGTGGGGGCACAAACACAGACACACAAACATATGCACACACATACATATATATATATATATATATATATATATATATACACATATATGCGACGGGCTTCTTTCAGTTTCCGTCTACCAAATCCACTCACAAGGCTTTGGTCGGCCCAAGGCTATAGCAGGAGACACTTGCACAAGGTGCCATGTAGTGGGACTGAATCCAGAGCCATGTGGTTAGTAAGCAAGTTATTTACCACACATCCACTCCTGCGCCTATTAATTATTTTGCTTCATAAAAATTCCACTATTACCTTTTATATTCAAATTTCTGACAATTTTCATGTATTCAACTTTAGCCTGTTCACTTATTACACTGCACGTATGCACTTCTTGGTTGAATCAGCACAAAAAAGAAGCAGAAATAATTAGTAATTACAGACTGGAAATCCAGAAGGTTAATGCGTATTGATGCCACCTCATGTCTATAATTCTTCAGGAAATTTTGCAGTGGCTGTGTGGTAAAAAGTTTGCTTCCCAACCACATGGTTCTAGTTACAGTGCCACTGTGTGTCACCTTGGGCAAGAGCCCTCTTCTATAGCCTTGAGCTGACTAAAGTGTTGTGAGTGGATTTGGTAAACAGAAACTGAAAGAAGCCCATTGTGTGTATGATATATATATATATATATATATATATATATATATAATACATTTCTAAATCTCTCAGAGAGATTTATGCAGTAGTGATATGATAAAGTAGTTGTATGCTATCAACTTAATGCGACAGTCCCATGAAGGGAATAATACTACTGCTATTTAGCCCTAAGTGGTGGTGCTTCCTAGGGCTAAATAGCAGTAGTATTATTCCCTTCATGGGACTGTCACATTAAGTTGACAACATACAACTACTATATGTGTGTGTGTGTGTGTGTATACATACATGAAGTGTGTCTTAAGGCATGGGCAATACTTGGAAGTTGCGCAGGGGACCCTGCTGGGCCAGGGGTCCAATTCTAAATACTATAAGGCCTAATGCATTTATTTACCCAGGGTTGTATATTGCTGTTTGGAAGGCTGCATATACATGCACAGCATTTATGAAATTAGGCAGAGTATTTATAGTAGAAAATAAAATGATGTAGAAAAACTAGTGAACCGTTGACTACAATATATGATGTGGAACAGCTTCAATGTCAGTTTTTCTGTTTTAACCATTATGCTAATATAGGAGCTTGGTTCATGGATCCATTACTACAGAAAAGAAATCTTCCTTTGCTGACTCGTGACATATTTTTGGCCAAATAATCAAACAGCTGATCACCTAAATGTTTGACTCTTAGGTTTGTAGACAGTTTGAAGATTTTAACTTTGATCCAAAGTGATGATGGTTTAAAGCAATCAAGAAATTCATTGGCTTTTGTTTCTTATTAGATGACTTGGTGGAACTAACAGAAGCCATCTGACCATTTGAGGGCCACTCTGATCACTTGAGTGCTGCTCTGACCATTTGAGATCTATTGTCATGAGAATTCGGCAGTTTCCTGCTCAGAGCTTCTAAAGTTCTTTTGTGAGCCAAAGTGTATTCTTCTCAGAAAATCATTTAGTCGAAAGAGGCCATCTTTTTGATGCTCTTGCTCACTTATATTTTTGAGCTTGTCAATGAGGACAGCATTATATAGATATATATTTTTTCTCAATTAAATGTGGATGTTTTGTTAAAATAAACTTTACTGTAGAATTTACCATGAAAGAAACTCTCATATAGACTTTTGATGTAGAATGCACATTTGTCAATATTGCCAGGGGGAGATAACCACCCCCACCAATTCCAGCAATGAGACCACCAAATCACATGACTTCAATCTTCCTTGATCTCCTCGGTCATGGCCACTCGGCTGCTAGAGATAGCAGTGACTCCTATCTCTCTCAAACGGTGCCAAAACAGGCACTGGTGTTGCGATTAGCCAGTTAGCGTCTTAAGAAATATATATTAGTGGCAGAGGTAGTATTTTTAGTGAGATTTTTTACACACAGTTTATCTGTATGCCCTATTTTCATGCTGGGGTACAACTGTTGAGCTTAAAGCTTGGAATTTTTGGTGAGGTTGTCACAATACTTGAGATGAAGCAGATTAGATGGTTTACAGACTCTTGGCTGTCTGAGGTACACAAGCTTATGATTATCTTGCATCTCAAAGAACATCTTTCTCCTGCAATGTAGGTCTAAAGTATGACTCTTTCTGAAGGAGATGCAAACTTTACTGCTGATCCTTCAAAGGTCTTGGAATAAACTTGAAACTCCCATTTTACAAAGAAGTTGTAGACAGAAGCATTCATGGAAACTGGCATTTGCAGTATACACTCTACCAGTGGCACTGCTGAAACTCGTGTCAGGTTAACCATCAACAAGAACACTTTGCTTTCATTTCATGTTTAGTAGGTTGGAATCTGATTGTACCGCAAAGGCTTTGCATTGAGATCATAATACTGGCATAGTTTGAAAAATGGTAAAAACATTGTATCCATGGAAGTTTATTCTTGCTGTGTAGCTGCTGCTTGAGTGAAATAAACATGTTGACCATTTCCAAGTGGATAGCAAGTTGTTTAATGCTGGGACAAAAAAGCACCAAAAACCCTTATTGGTGTCAATTCATTGTCTCTCTCTTTCTCTCATCAATTTCTCTCTCATATTCTCTTTTTCTTCTCCATTTCTCTCTTCTCCATTTATCTCTCTTATATTCTCTCTCTCTCACCTTATCTGTTTCTCTCTTGCTTTATCCATTTCTCTCTTGCTTTATCCATTTCTCTCTTGCTTTATCCATTTCTCTCACCATTTTGAGCGTGGTCGTTGCCAGTACCGCCTGACTGGCCTTCGTGCCGGTGGCACATAAAAGCACCCACTACACTCTCGGAGTGGTTGGCATTAGGAAGGGCATCCAGCTGTAGAAACTCTGCCAAATCAGATTGGAGCCTGGTGTAGGCATCTGGTTCACCAGTCTTCAGTCAAATCGTCCAACCCATGCCAGCATGGAAAGCGGACGTTAAATGATGATGATGATTACTCTGTTAATGCTTATTTATTCACATTGTTTTGAATTAACCACGTGTTAGCTATTAGCTTTGAGATTTTAATGATATGATTGTTTATTTTTAGAACGACATTGTAGGGTAGATGTGAGAGGCCAGAATTAACCAGTTTGAACATAAAGCAAGTAGAATACTTGGGTCAAATATGACTAGTTTAAATGCTAAAGTGTTAAAAGTGCCACACAAATTGACCAGAAATGTCTTGGAGTTGGCTCAGATTTTTCCAGAGCATTCTTAAGTTTGATGCCGCAGAGTGAATCCAGATTTGTTGGAAGAAACAGTGTGAAAGCAGAGGAAATAGGGAGAAAAGAGCTTTGCCTGATTCAGTCCCTCAACAAGGTTAGATGACATGATGAGAAGAACATGTAATCAGGAGAAAAATTAGCTGGGAGGAAATACATAAAACGGAACACAGAGTTTTTCATCTTTCTTTCGCTCATCCTATGGTATCTTGCCATTTTCAAACTCGATACAATGGAAGGCAGTGAAGAGTAATTGATAAAGATGTTGGGGAAAGCATTAACACTGAAACACATTTTTTCCAATTGATTCCTGGTGCTAGATAGATATATCTGGAGACATAATTTGCTTCTCAAGATTCTCTTTGATGCTGTATAGAACCAAATTGCACTAATTAACAGTAGCAAGAACCCATAGACAAATACCATCAGAGATTTATGAGAAGAGGGCCACACGAGACTTGACTCATTAGGTGGGCTTAACAACACTTGAATCTTTTGTTTCAGTCGTTAGACTGCGGTCATGCTGGGGCACTGCCTTGAATTGTTAGTTGACTGAATCAATCCCAGTACATCTTGTTAAGTCTGGTGCTTATTCTGTCAGACTCTTTTGCAGAGCTGATAAGTTATGGGGATGTAAACACACCAACACCGGTTGTCAAGTGGTGGTGGGGATAAAAGCACACACATAGATATACGACGGGCTTCTTTCAGTTTCCGTTCACCAAATCCAATCACAAGGGTTTGGTTGGCCTGAGACTACAGTAGGAGACACAGTGGGAGTGAACCTGGAACCATGTGGTTGGGAAACAAACTTCATACCACACAGCTACATCTGCTACTTAAAAAAAAGAAAAAGATAATTTTTCGTTTGAGTATGCCACCTGGAATGTCTCGGGCCGCAGTTTGCTCATGACTGGTCTAAAATGATGTACTGGACACATCTCTTTGACTTGTTTCAGCCACGGCGGGGCACTGTCCAGGAGGGTTTTGTCGCACAAATCGATCCCAATACTTTTATAATGCTGGGTACTTATTCTGTCTCTTTTTGCCGAACCGCTAAGGTTACAGGGGACACAAACAAACCAACACCTGTTGTGAAGCAGTGGTAGGGGACAAAGACATTCACACAGAAATATACATGTATAAGACGGGCTTTTTTCACTTTCCGCCGACCAAATCCTCTTACAAGGCATTAGTCGGCCCGGGGCCATGGTAATAGTAGTAGACACTTGTCCAAGGTGCCATGCGGAGACTGAACTCGTAGCTATGTCGTTGGGAAACTAAACTTCCAACAATAGTTATGAAAAAAGATCGGGACGGTCACGGTTGGAAGAGTTGACTTTGGGACTACTAAAACAATAAACAAGTAAGACTGGTTAACTTTTTCTATTAATAGTAAAATTTATCGATTAAATGAGGTCGTTAATAGAAAAATATTGACGATGTTATAAGGTTTTCATTCTCTTTCTCTGTTTCGTGTCCTGTCAACTTTCTTAATGTAATGTAAATGTATGTTGTTGTTCCCGCCCTCTTCTGACTCCAGCTGTAACTAAGCCACACCCACTCTCTCATTATATATCTAGCATGCATACAGTCATACACACACACACACACTTTATGCATACACAACTTACACACATACTTCTACATACACATGCGTACACAAATTGATATATACACACGTACACTCTCACTTAATACATGTACTCACACACATTCAGACACACAATTACATTCGTACCAACACTCACACATCCATACACACACCTCTACATACATGCGCACACACAGGCCCTTTTTTTACTAGCTCAAATATAGTCCTCCCCTATATCTTAAAAAAAAACCCCCAAAAAATGTTGGCTCTCATTAGAAATATTAAATTTAATCCTTATAAATAAGCAGTGGAATTCGTGTTACTAACTTTAAGTAAACACTTTTCAATGAATCATTGTTGTTCGCGTCAATTTGTAAACAAATATACACACACATGCATGTGTATATTTTGTGTGTGTATATATATATATGTATATTTGTGCGCGCGTGTGTGTATATATATATATATATATATATATAT